>NC_141155.1:45643681-45926181 GCF_053477565.2 Lygodium microphyllum | reverse complement strand
TGGAGGAGGACATGGTAACTCTAGAGGCAGGGGGAGCCAAAGAGGTCGTGGTGGATGGCAAAGAGGTCAAAATGCAAACAGTAATGTTGAATGCTACTACTGTGGTAAAATGGGTCATATGGCTAAAGACTGCTATAAAAAGCAGAATGACATCATAAATGGAAAACTGCAACAAGGGAATTATGCATCTTCTAGTAGACAGGGTGATGACAGAAATGAGCATTTGTTCATGGTGCAGCACATGAACAATTCTGTGACAAGTGCAGAAGAAAGCAATGATGTATGGTATGTTGACTCAGGTGCATCAAACCACATGACAGGTCATGCAGAATAGATGGAGGATGCAAGGAAAATGGAAAAACCAGGATTTGTGGAGACTGGTGATGATACTGCACATCCTATTGTGCAGATTGAAAAAATTACTTTGTCTATGCAGGATGGAAAAAAGAAATACCTGTCCGATGTATTTCCTGTCCCGAATATCACCAAGAATCTAGTTTCTGTTGGTCAAATGGTTGAACAGGGCTTGCAGGTCAGATTTAATCCTCATGGATGCTTTGTTGAGGATATGAAAAATAAAGGTCGCTTGATAGCAAAAGGAAAGAAGAAGGGCAGAATGTTTACATTGGATGCAGACATGTCTGAATTGAGTGCAACAATGTTTGCACATGGGACCGGTGTTGTTGCAGATATTGATATCTGGCATAAACGCATTGGTCATGTTAATGTACAACGACTTAAATCAATGCAGGCCCAAAATATTGTTGCAGGTTTGCCGAAATTCAAGGTTGCAGAAATGCATAAGGTATGTGAAGCCTGTCAGTTTGGAAAACAGGCAAGGAAACCATTTCCTAGACATGTTCAAGAGAGTAAGAAGCCATTGGAATTAATCCACTCTGATGTGTGGACAACTAAAGCTGCATCTCTTGGAGGCTGTCATTATTTTGTCAGTTTTATTGATGACTATAGCAGAAAAGTTTGGGTGTATTTTATGAAAAAGAAAAGTGAAGTTTTTGGGCATTTCAAAACTCTTAAAGCTATGGTTGAAAAAGAAACAGGCTTGCAGATAAAATGCCTAAGGTCAGATGGAGGGGGAGAGTACCTCTCAAATGAGTTTGCAAGGTTCTTGCAGGAGCATGGCATAAAGCAGCAATATTCATGCAGTCATACCCCACAACAAAATGGAATTGCAGAAAGAAAAAACAGGCATATTGGAGAGGTATCTCGTGCCATGCTCAATGAAAAAGACTTGCCAGATTTTTATTGGGCTGAAGCAGTTGCTACAGCAGTCTACATAATGAACAGGACTCCCACTGCAGCAATACATGGAATGACTCCAGAGGAGAGGTATACTGGTAGGAAACCAGATATTTCTCATTTGAAAATTTTTTGTTGCATTGCCTATGTACATGTGCCAGATGAGTTGAGATCCAAGTTGGATCCAAAAGCTGAGAAGTGCATCTTTATTGGTTACTCTCTGCAGCAAAAAGGGTATAGATGCTATAACCCTTCTACTCGTAAGTTTACAGTGAGCAGAGATGTTGTTTTTGATGAGATGAGTAGCTGGTATAAACCAGTAAATGTGATTGATGATGTAGATGCACAAAATGGTAGTGCTGCACAAAATTCACAGCAGCAGTCACAAAATATTAGTGGACTTGGAGCGTCCTCTAGTAGTGGTTCACATTCTTCGCCATGGATAGGCAGATTGAGATCAGGAGAATCTTCTCAAAGTAATGCAGATAGTGGTATACAGGTATCACGAAAAGGAAAAGAGAAGGTTGATCAGTCCATGTTTGATGTGAATGCATGTCACTCTTATGTGGATGGTGAATCCAGTGGCTCAGAACAGAGCATTGATGATGAGTTGGGTATTCCTTCTATTGTTACACCTGGAGTAAGGAAGACCAAGGATGTTTTGAGAGCAACTGGGAGTGAACCTACTTTGCGCAGGTCTACGAGAGCTAGGTATCCTGTGGATAGGCTGAAATATGATGGATTTACAGCCATTCACTATGCATATATGGTTAAAGTGATACAGGAACCAGAACCCACTTCTTTTGAGGAAGCCATCGGAAAAGAAAAATGGGAGAAAGCCATGGATGAAGAAATGGATGCCTTGGAAGCAAATGCTACATGGGAATTGGTACCTTTGCCTAAAGGTAAAAATGCAATTGGCTGTAAGTGGGTTTATAAGGTGAAGCACAATGCAGATGGTTCTGTGAATAGATACAAGGCAAGATTAGTAGTCAAGGGGTATGCACAAACATATGGCATTGACTATGAAGAAACATTCAGTCCGGTTGCAAGGATGGCAACCGTAAGAGCAGTCATTGCTATGGCTGCATCAAAGGGATGGTCTTTACATCAGATGGATGTAAAGAATGCCTTCTTGCATGGTGATTTGCAAGAAGAGGTCTATATGGAGCAGCCACCAGGTTATGTGCATGCTATTCATCCTGAGTTTGTTTGCAGGTTGAAGAAAGCCTTGTATGGCTTGAAGCAAGCACCTAGAGCATGGTCTGACAAGATAGGACAGTATCTTGTCACTATTGGCTTTCAGATTTCCAAGGCAGATTTCTCACTTTATGTGAGAAAAACAGAGAAAGGTATTATGCTACTTGTCATTTATGTTGACGATTTGATTATGACAGGTGGCAGTGATGAAGATATCCTTCATGTGAAAATGCTATTGAAGCAGAAGTTTGAGATGAAGGATTTGGGAGAGCTGCGTTATTTCTTGGGCATTGAGGTGATTAGATCACCAAGTGGAATATAGCTCTTGCAGAGGCAATATGGATTGGACATGCTGTCCAAATATGGGATGACAGGCTGTAAGCCTATTTCAGTTCCTTTGGAGCAGAATGTGA
This sequence comes from Lygodium microphyllum, assembly GCF_053477565.2. Taxonomy (NCBI): domain Eukaryota; kingdom Viridiplantae; phylum Streptophyta; class Polypodiopsida; order Schizaeales; family Lygodiaceae; genus Lygodium; species Lygodium microphyllum. The sequence continues at coordinate 45,923,311 of NC_141155.1, read as the reverse complement.
AGCTGAGCACAGATGCAGGTGAGCTTCTAGAAGACCCTACTATGTACAGACGCATAGTAGGAAGTTTGATTTATATGACTATTACCAGGCCAGATTTGAGCTATGTTGTTGGATTGGTAAGTCAGTTTATGCAGGCTCCAAGGAAACCACATTTGGATGTGGCTAGACGCATACTCAGGTATGTGAAGTCCACATTGCAGTATGGACTATTTTATGAGACTGGGGTTCAGATACAGTTGCATGGATATACTGATGCTGATTGGGCTGGTAGCATTTCTGATAGACGATCTACCAGTGGATATGTGTTCTCTTTTGGGAGTGCTGCAGTCACTTGGAGCAGCAAGAAACAGCCTACAGTTGCCTTGTCGAGCACAGAGGCTGAGTACAGGGGTGCAGCAATGGCTGCATGTGAGGTAGCTTGGTTGCATAAGCTATTTTATGATATGCATCAGCCTACAGATGGACCAGTTGTCATTTATTGTGACAACATGAGTAGTATACACTTGGCAAATAACCCAGTCTATCATGCTAGAACAAAGCACATTGAGGTGCATTATCACTATGTGCGAGAGAGGGTTTTACTAGGTCTTATTGATCTAGTTTATGTCAGCACAGAGGATCAGGTAGCTGACATATTCACGAAGGCATTGGGCGCAGAGAAGCTGCGCAAGTTCAGAGACCTGCTTGGTGTGCAGGAATTGGGATTGAGCTCGAGGGGGAGTGTTGAGATATCGAGCTCCACTCGTGATACGCCAGGGTGACCGTTGTGTATTTATGTCACCGACCTGTCAGTTGCAGGCGCGGTTGATACACCACCCATGAATAATAGCTACATGATAGCTATCCTTATCTATTCTAGTTCGTGGCTCAGTTAGTATGCCACCTTAGTTAGTTGAGTTTGGTTTGAGACCCATATATAGGGTTCTTCTATTTCTTTGTACTTGAGTTCTTTTGGCTTACACAACTAAGAAGAGGAAAACTGTTTTCAGCCTCCACCCTTGTGTGTCTTCCCCCATTGTGCAATCAAGAAAGCTTCAAGCGAGACTCCTTCCTTCTCTCCCACAATCTTGACAATCCTACCATATCATTCCTTCTTTGTGCACTATCAACAATTAAAGCTGGCCTTTTACATGAAGAAAGCTGTCCACTATGGATTCACATCCTCCAAAGGATGGATGGAGTGGTGCTTGGACCTCAAATCTCCTAACAGAAGTTGCATGAATGGTTTTTGTGGATTCAGTTATACTAAACACCATGTTGATATCTTATATGTATCTTAGAGATGATCTTCTAATTCCCGATGATGAGGATATATCTTGGTATGTGGGGGATGTCATCTTGCAAGCTATTCTTTATGTCAGACACTTGGAGTTGTAGATGGATGAGATTTTTCAAGCCTATTCTTCCAAAGTGGATGCATGTCCTAAGGATTCTTGGCATTCCATGATAGAGTCTGTGGTATTGAATCAGAGAAAACTGAAATCCCTTACACAATTACAAACTGCTATCCAACTAAGGGAGGATCTTGATACCTCCTTTGACACTTATAATCATCGGTCTATTCTAGGTTCATTAGTACCTTCCCTTGCTTGTTATCAACATATGGCCCACAAATTGGATTTTTATCTATCCATACTTCAAACGACTCCCCATGTTATTTCTCCTCTTCTTTTTCAACCACAAGGTGCTCCTCAAATTCATATCTTTACTCATTGCCTACTTATTGTGAATCGTGTTTTCTCCCCTACTCCTCCTTGTCCTATACCGTTTATCACACTCCTTTCCACTTTTCTAGCATATTTCCTAACTCAATTTTCTTATCCAATATAGTTAAATTACCTAAATCTCCATCTTTAACCCTTTCTTCTTTTCATGATTTTGACTATCCATCCCTTCATCCCTTAATGATGGTTCCTCTTCCTCCATCCACATCTTTTATTCCTAGCCCCCCTCAGTTGGTTAGTAGCCACTCTGGTTTTCATTTGCAGATACAAAGATGAAGAGGGCAAGCCAAACTAATTCATTGACATGACCTCAAATTACTTGGCATGTGATTCTAGGGGATTAGCAAACTCTTATCCAAGTTTATCCAAATTATTTGCAATTTTCTCAGATCTATCATCAATCTATTGATCATTTAGTTAGATTAATTACTCATTTTTATTGGTACCTAGCATACATGCATCGATATTCTCATAATGATTAGAAGCAAGTACCAAAGTTGTGCATGAATGCTGATCCACATTAGTTGGATATCTTGTATTTCCATGCTCTTTGTCTTCCAAATAGATATATTGTCCTTATTTAGAGGATGTGTTGTTTACAATTCTTTCAATATCCTCCCAAGATATTTGTGGATGAATCCCTTTCCATGGATAGGTTCCAAAATCATCATGCCTTTAAAAGAGAACATCTTCATTGATGATTTTTTTTTACAAAAATTTATGGATTGATCTTTGATAAAATTTATTTTCCTTGTCCTTATTGGAGTATCATTCAAATTTTTCTGTGTTCTGTATTAGTGTGTGTCTATGTTCGATTTGTGTTTATTTAGAGGTATGGTTCAAGAAAGCTAAAAAGACTTAAAGATGTTGAATTACGGATATAGCTAAAGTTTTGAAGACTTTTGAAGGAATGGAAGAACATCTTATATCCTTTACTAATTTGTTTGGTTATATTTTGAAAAAAGAATTGGTTTATGCTTTAAGGTGTTTTCCTTTCGTTAATCTGTTTGATAGATCCATGTTGTTTTGGAGATTGATGGGGTCAAAGTTAGTTCGTGTGGATGCTAATTGATTGAAGTTCTAGAAAGAAGGGTTGAGCTATTTTTTGTGCTTAGTATTTTTCCTTATTTCAAGGTCGCGCGAGGAAACTTCCCTAATTAAGTATGGGGATATGTTGAGAACTAATTTTGACTTACTTTTTGGGCTGATTTTTGTTGTTTTTTGTGAGTTGAATGGTTGATTTTGAAGGTTTATTTATTGAATTTTGTTGATGTGGAAGTTTTGGAATGTGTTGGGATGGTTTATGCTTAAGAAGCTCATGATGGTTTTTGATTGAGATATGATGTTTTGATAGGTTTTGTGTCTGTTTGGTTTTGATAGGATCTGTTTGATCTTATTTCTTTTTGTTTGTGAGACTGAGATTGTGAATGCGTATTTAGAGGAATGATTAAGAGTGTTTTGTAAGTTTTTAATGGTTTGAAGTGGTTTTGGTTTGAGTTGTATAATTCTTGCACCTTCTGTTGACCCTCTGTAGTATTCCTGTAGAGCTTCTGTATCTGTTCTATAAGCCTCTGTTTGCTTATGTATCTATTCTGAAGGATGGATGTTTATCTTGGGGAATGTTTTGAAAAATTGAAAGAGGAGGAATACAAGCTTGAAATAGCTTGAAGAAGCAAAAGAAGTAGCTAAATAAGACTTGAAGTGAAGACTGAAGTGATAGCGATAGTAGTGAGCTTCTAAGGGACATTGTAGCAGCTTTGGTGACTCTCCATATCAAACATACCTCTTGGGAGGGGTATCCATGGCTAAGAGAGGATTATTGAGAGTAATTATTGGTTATTCCAATGTATAATTGAGAGAGAGTATATGTGAGAGAGATAGAGTATGAGAAATAGCCAAATTTTTTAATGAGAAACATTGTATCTACATGAGAGAATGACTATGAGGACTTTGAAGATGATGAAAGATGAATACTATGTGATGAATTCCATTCAAACTTGATTTTCCTTTGTGACATTTTGGTTCTTTGATGTTTATCTAAAGAATATGAAGAGTCTGTTGAAGATTTTTTGTGATAAATTTGTGGGAGATTCATTATGTGATGTTGTGTGAAGATTTGTGAAGATTGGTGTTGTTTTTTCTTCTTGTGGTTGATTAAAATATGAATAGCATGCCTGTTGGTGTGACAAGATAGATTTTATTATAGTAGATTCATTGTTTTCTTGGTGTAGTAGGTGTGCGAATAGAGTTTGTGGTTCCTAGTCTGAGAATTCATGTAGAGAATAAGTTGGATCCTGAAAGTTCAGTGCAATACAGGCTAGAACAACTCTTGAAACTGGAGGAGGATAGAGTGATAGTTCCCTATGAGAATTGCACAATCCAGAAGGTATACATGGGTGAACATGTATGTCAAGAAGAATTTTTTTGAAGAGGGAGATTGGGTTTTTTTGGTATATAATTCAAGACATGGAAATTTTCTAAAGAAATTGAAGCCGAGGTATACTTGACTAAGGAACTTGGATGTGGCACATTTTTCTTGAAGGACCTGAAAGGCCATGTGTTAAAACTTGCAGTGAATGGATTTTATCTTAAAAGGTTTGTTTAACCTTATTATACACCCATTAATCTTATTATTCCCACTTGGACAAGTCAATCAATTAGGGACAGTTATTTGTGTGAAGAGTCATACACTCATGAGCATGATTTGACATTTGGCACAAGGGTGGGAAAACTCAAGTTGGACTTGAACTTCTCAATGCAAATGGAGTCTAAAACATGTCACTTTTATTTCTTGCCATTAAAACTTCATGATCAAGCAGCTACACCCATGATGATACATACTTGTAGGTCATCTACTGTCATCTGCTCGCAAGCTAACACTCTCCTAATGTGCTCAAGTATATTGATGATGATGAGTATGTTGAGTATGGTGATGATGATAGATTTTGGCAGACCAAAGAGGAAGAGGTAACTCCTATGCATGTTGTTATTCTGTCTAGACCGAGTGTTATGGGTACTCTCTTTGCCGATTCTACCCTGGTTCTTGAAGTCAATGAGGATGTAGATAGAAGATGGTTGGACAAAACTGAGATGTGTGCATATACACGATTTCCATGGGAGAGTTGGTCCTCCAATATTCATGCATCACTAGAATTTGATATAGTATAGTAAGAAAATGGCAGAATCACAGGGAAAATGGAGTTGACTACTAAAGTGGTTAATCATGGATTTAATCTCCAATTGCTAGCATCCTACATCATGGAGATATTCAGAAGAGCACATGTATGAGGCATTCGTAAATCCTACAGGTCCTAGAAATATTTATGTGCTAAAAAAGCTTGATCCAAGCCTGAAAATTTCAATTGTGCTAGTTCATGGAGCAATTTATGATGTTCATCAAAATTGATAGTATTGCGCAGGAGACATATGGTATTATTTACTATGCTGAACATATTGGGATGCCAAATTGGGTAGGGTTAATGCAATACATGATTATGGCTTAAGTCAAGGGTTTAAAGTCCAAGAAGGTTTTCATAAGTCAAGAATGGGATGTTTTCTTATTGCCTTGTATGAGTACGTTAGGCCTTTACATCCTAATTTAACTCTGGAATATTTGTTGAAATTGAATCCAAATAGTTTGCAGGATAATGTGACGAATGTTGATGATAAATATGATGGCTATCAAGAGACTCAGCAAGACGATCCTATTGATGTTATGTTCAGTGGTGATAAGCATAAGCAAGCGATACCAAAGTTTGCTTCAAGTTGGATATGAGGAGAATTATACTAAACATGTTGCATCAAAAATTGTAAAAGGGAATGCTAGTGATGTTTGTCTTGATATTTCAATGAATGTATCAAAAAAGGGAAATTTGGAAGCATCTCAAGGTGAAGGCCAAATCCATTCTAAGAAGAAGATGAGGATTGGGAACATATAGTTGAGAAGTATGTAGAAGTAGGATGATACGAAATAGGATGATTTGAGTGAGACTAAACTTTATGATAAGAGTAAAGATGTGGATGATCATGTTGATGTTCATGGGGTTAATATCCTTGGTATTTCTCAGCATTTTATAGCAAATAATTTGCAACTTAATAGTATGTCAGTTGTGGTTGATGTTCTATAGAGAATGACAGGTTATCTCCAATAGGTGGATAAGTAGGGTGCTTAGACTGTGGCATTCATTAAGAACCTTCAGGTTCAAATTCTTAATGAGCAACAAAAATCTAAAATTTTGGCTAAGTAGTTATAGAAAAAGAAGGAATCAAAGCACGTTGAAAAGATTATAGAGATGTAGAAGGTGGTTGACAAGGGAAAAATGTCAATGACTTTATTTGAAAAGTGGAATTATAAACTTAGAACCAAATGTGTTGCTGAACTGGAGAGTTTTAAGGACATGTATGTTGACTTGCAGGTTGAGGATAAACTCTTGTGTGAGAGGTTTCAGCCTCTACATGAAGTTGAAAGGTAGATATTGCAAAACCTGGATGTTGACATAGATGTATCTATGATTTTAAAATCCTAATCGCATAATATAAAAAATGCTTTACTAGGTGATGTAAAAAATGCATGGGATATGCTCTTGGAGAAATTTATTGGTGTTATCTCTAGGCCATATGCATTGCTTAGTGATGTGCTTGTTTTTTGAGGATAATGATTCCTTATTGCAGGAAAAGGATACATTGATTCATAAGGTTCATAACTTGGAAAGTAAATGTCTATAGTTGGTTGAAATGTTGGAGAATGCTTTAGATGCCAAGAGGAAAAGTAATGACTATGTTGCTTCTTTGTTGTAGCAAAAGGAATTTAAGCTTGTTGACAAGGATGACATGTTGCAAGAGGTACTTCATGAAGTTAAGGTAGAGCTTAGAGTTGTGGACCATGATTCTTCTATACTGGCTACTGCTCATCAACCAGTTATGGAACTTTCTTCATGCATGGCTATTAAACCCTATGTATCTAGGCATAGTCTTTGGTTTTTGTACCAGTTGTACTTTCTATTTGGCTTCATCAAAAATACTAGCTACATTTTTTTGGCACTTAGGACTAGTTATACAATTGCATCAGAGGGCTTTGAGTATCCTAGAGGGGCTCTACTCACAACTACTCAGTGTGGCTTATCATGAGGTGCAAGGCTTATGGCAAGGTATAACTATGTTTTTTGGGTCAATCTTCATGTCATTTAGTTTTCATACTTCAGGTCATCTAGCTGCATGCTAGTGGGTTCAAGTCCTAACTATCCTAGTCATCCATCGGGCTATGCCAAGTGATAGGGCTTGAATCACATCATTCACCTTAGTTTATACTTTAGTACTTGTATGCATGTAGGTTCATGGGATGAGAATATGTAAAGTGACCTTGGATGTCATGTGGTTTTATCTAAAGGATGGTGTCTTTCTTGAGCATTAGCACTTATATCTTTTCATATCCTTGATCATTGAAAATATGAAATTCTTCAGGACAGCATCTGAACAAGGTCACTTATGTGTGATTCTACCAATCTATCTTTGTCTCTTTAAAACTAATGTTTAATGTGTCAAGTTATTTATTCAGGAATGGTTGTGATGATAGTAATTTGATCAGTATTTTTTAGGAGAAAAGCGTTTTGACAAATATTATAATGTGTATTTAATGGTTGTACATCAATCCTAAAATATAAATGTTCAATATGTCCATAAATCAATTCAAGAAGTCATCTATAGTAATAGTGTTGTTTTAGGTGGAATGGTGTTTTCTGTGTTCTTGTTATGGTCTTGAGAGGCCATAACAATGCTATTGAAGATTATTCAAATTCTTGCATGGTTTCTTCTGATATCATTTGTGAGGATGTTATGGAAGAGGTTGAGCAATTCTTGTGTGTGTAGACTCATTGGAGTCATGTATTGTTGAAAAGTTGTGTGATTTGGACAAGTGTCCTGGAGTGACCCCGTGTCTTGAGGTGTTTGGTTCTTGTAGTGTTCAGAGTCAAGAGGTTACTGAATTTGAGGTGTATGATGGTATGATTGGTTATTATGTTATAATCAGAAACCCTTTTCTAACATCTTGTGATGAAGTTTCTGGTTATTTGAATGTAAGGATTGAGTCTACAAAGAAAGGGTTGAAACCTTGTTTGAAAACTCTAGAGTTTTCATGTTTTATTCTAGGGAAAATGGGAGAGATATGTGGATTGTTTTGGATGATGTGTCTTTCATTTCTAGTGTGGGTTGTTTTGGGGTTTCTGGATTGGAAAATTTTGCTAATTTTGAATAGAATACTATGGATGGTTTTTGTTTGCTCACCGACGAGGAGCTGCTTGAGGTTGATGTGAAATTAATTTGTTTTGATTTTGAGTTTGATGAGGAGCTTGGGGATAAATCTTTGGATGTAATTTTTTACTGGCTTATAGATGTTTCATCATTTTATGAAAGAAAATGTTGTGCATGTGAGTTGGTTGATGATAGTTTAAGTAGCTATGGAGAGACTTCTATTTGTGAAGTTGTTGATGTTGTTTTAAATAGACCTAACCTCATACTTCTTAATGTTTGTGTTGATGTTTCTATGATTGATTTGGGAAACAATGAAAGAGAGAAAATTTCTTCTAATCATCTTGTCGTTTCTTTAAGTTCTCCTAGAAATTTTTATGATATTTGTGATGATTCTGATTGGGGTTTTGAGGATCCCAAGAGTGACACTAATGCAAATATGAGAGAAACCCCAAATTTTTTGTCTTGTGTTCATTTAGTTTGTGATGCTATCGGAACTTATTCAGATTCTTGTGAGGTTTCTTTTGGGATTATTTGTAAAGATGTTATGGAAGGGGTTGACCGATTCTTATGTGATGTAGACTCATTGGAGTCATGTGTTGTTGAAAAGCTGTGTGATTTGGACGGGTGTCATGGAGTGACGCCATGTCTTGAGGTGTTTAGTTCTTGTAGTGTTAAGAGTCAAGAGGTGACTCAATTTGATGTGTTTGATAGTATGATTGGTTGTTTTTTTGTAATGGAAAACCCTTTTCTAACATCTTGTGATGAGGTTTTTGGTTATTTGAATATGTGGATTGACTTTGGCAATAAGAAAATGGTTGAAACCTTGTTTAAAAACTCTAGAGTTCTCATGTTCTCTTCTAGGGTGGGTGGATGGTATGGATATGTGGATTGTTGTGGTTGATGTGTTTTTCATTAACAATGTGGATTGTTTTGAGGTCTTGGACTTGGAAAATTTTGCTAATTTTGAAGAAAATTTCATGGATGGTTTTTGTTTGTTCATCGAGGAGTTGCTTGTGGTTGATGTGATGTTTATTTGTTTTGATTTTCAGTTTGATGAGGAGCTTGGGGATAGATCTTTGGATGTGATTTTTGCTTGGATTGTAGATGTTTCATTGTTTTATGAAAGAAATGGATACACATAAATACTTGCAGACTAGGGGAGGGCTAAATATGTCAAGTGTTTTCACATAAATTAAAAATCCCTAGAGTTGTGTCTCATTGGTAGGATTTTTTGTCTTTGATTGTTTGCGTGACTATTTGTCTTGATGTTTTTTACCTGATTTTTTTATGTTTAACTAGAGTAGAAATTGTTTGTGTCATTTTTTTGGGTTTGATGTACTTAAGAAATGTACTTAAGAACTTGATTGCCTTGGTCAAGATTGGTATTTTCTTGGACAAATTGGAGGTGGATTTTGTTTGAAGCTACCAGATATCTTGAATGAGGTATATTTTCCTGCTAATATCTTTGCATATCATAGGGATTAAGGGTTCACAAGTACTTCATGTTGCACTTGTTGAATGCATTGTAGATGGGGATCGTTTGTTTGGATCTTTTCTAAATACTTCCATGCCATGGGTTGGGGTAAATGTACCTATTGCACCATCATTGAGCACTAGGACGACATCATGCCCACTGTAGCTATATGCACTAAATCATAGATGCATGCACATTTCATCATGCACACACAATTGTTTACGTGCATGAGAGTGAGGATTTTCATCACCAAATTAGGAACCTTTGGATGACTAGGAAAGATGGTTGGGTGAGTTTGAGGGACATGAAGGACACCTTTAGTAATGAGATGAGTTGTCTAGTTGGCTAGCATCATGAGAACCATAGTTTCCTGAGCATTTATGAGATTTGGGTGGGTGGAGTGAAGTGCAAAGGTTATTATTTGTTGAATGTTGAGAGGCGAGGTTAAGAATTGTAATATAATAAAGAAACTATGTTTACAAATTGCATGATGCATGAGCACTCAGTAGACCATGCTAGGCACAAGTTGTATCATTGCATCCATCATTTCATGTTTGGCATTGATTGTGTGATTGCATGGCACAGATTTTAACATTGTACTTCTTTTCAAAATCATGTGTGATTGAGCATGGAGTTCATTTTCAAAGCATGCATTTAGTTAGGACACATTGTTTGGTCGGCAGTAGTAGGCAAATAATTCTAAGACCATATGTGATCTAGCACATTAGAGGGTCACCTTCCAAAATTCAAAGATGAAAAATCAACAATCACTGAAGGGTTGGGATCAAAGACTATCATATCATATGTAAAACAAGAGAACCAATTTGAATGGAAGAGAAACTAGTTTCTTTAGGTAGAGAGTGCCACGAGAGAGGAAAGGACATTAGCGTTTAATGAATGTAAAATACTCGAAAATTTTTGAAGCACAAATGAGGTCAATCTATTGGAAAAATCCACCCCTTTTAGCTGCTTTTAGGATTAGCACTTCTGCCCATTCCTGCTTCACATCCTCAAAGAATACTAGACATGGATCTCTCCAAACAAATAACAATTAAAGGACAATAAATTTGTCAAGGGCAATGTCCTCTCCAGCTAGTGCACTAATAAATTGTTGATAATGTCTAACCGATAACAGAAATCTATGCCCTTCTTTAGGAGTACGTGGTGGACTCATAACAATGATAACCTTTATCTTTTTAGGATTGGAGCCAAGCTAACCACATGGCCCAACAATAATCCATAAGGCACTCCAAAGACATATTTCCTTGGATTGAGAGCAATGCAGAACTTCCTACAATGCTTGAAACATTTTGTAAAAATAATCAGCTATCTCTCCCTTGTGGTGGCTACCCCTAGATCATCAACAAAGACTTTCAACTCCTCTAGGAAAATATCATTGAACATTTTATCAACCGTACATTTCCAAGACCCTGGTGCATTATTGCATAATCCAAAAGCCATAAAATGATAAGCAAAGGTGCCAAATGTAGTGATAAATGTCTTTTTCAATTGTCTTTCTCTACCATAGCCATTTGGTTATAATCAACAGAGTAGTCCATAAACGAAAAGATATCCTACTTTCTAATTGATCTAAAATCTTATCAATGAATGGAAATGGATACTAATCTTTGACTATTTCTTTATTGAGCACCCTAAAGTTTGATTAATGAATATCAACGGATAGTAATATTCGACCCTCTATTTATTGACCTCCCTAAAATCTACACAAAGCCGAATTTGATTACTTTTATTTTTCTTGAAAACTACTGGTAAACACCACTCCATATGTTATACAAGAAATATTAGCCTAGCCTTACACAATTTTTGTAGCTCCTCTGTCCCTTAGCTGAAAAGACATATGCCACACTTTTTGTTGAATAAGCTGTCTACCCTCCTTTAGGGGAATAGTATGCACAGCCCAAACTAGGAGGAATACCCCTTAGCACATCATAGCTCCAAGCAAAAATATCACGGAATTCTTGGATCAATGACATGTAGTTGTTAACCCTCAGACAAACAAGGTGGAAAATCCAAAAAATCCAAAGCAGAAGATAAGGCCAAGGCAAAAGCGGAATGGAGGACGAAGGCATACCAAGAAAAATTGGAAAACACAAGAAATGCGAAAAGTCCTAAATCAAGAAGAGGCGCACAAGAAAAAGCACAAGTCAATACTTTTGTAAAAGAGCACAAGGCGCACCATGATTTATTTTAAGAGCGCCCGAGATCGACCCAAGAAAATTCTAAATGTAGAAGGCAGTAGGAAGGAAGCTAGGAAGATAGAATAACAATCGAAAAAAGGCCGGCCATGTAAAAGGTGTTGAGATGACAAGCTCAACACATGCGGACATTGATGATGGATCGCCTAGTTAGATGGGTCCACACATCTACACTCCACACATCTACACTTAGCACGTCGGTGGTCATTATGACTCTCACATAGCCACTGACTCATTACTCATTATATTCAGGTTGTTACACTTATTTACAGCTAGCATAGTTATAGCACCAGTCGACTAGTGTAGTCGGTTATGCATTGTTTGACTTAGTAGGCCACTTTCCTTTATATTGTATCTTATCTATACTTTGTGTACATTGTAAAGAGTGTGGAAGAAGAAGAAAAGACCAGCAAGAAAACGTTTTGGCCTCCATCTCTCTTCTTGTCTCTTGAGTGAGCTTCTCCTTGTGCATTCTGTGTATGTTCAACGCAGCATCTTGAGCAAGTCTCCCCACCACGCGATTCTTGACATGGTATTAGAGCCATGCCACTGAGAGAGGCTGATTTTGAAGGCTGAAGTGAATGAGAAGAAGCAAGGTTTGAGCAAGCAAGCAACAGGTAAGAAGCTCTCCCATTCTTCCACTCTCTCTCTTGGATAGTTCCTGTGGAGGCACCGGAAGTAGGGCAAAGTAAAAATCTCAGATTGCAGTGAGATTTGGTGTGCGCGAAGAGCGTTGTCCGCAACCAAATCTCAGCCGAAGTCACACTGTGCGGACAACAGTTTCAGGGTACAGTGTGACTTCGGCTGTATTGACTGAAAGTGGGTGCACAGGTTACAGATTTCAGATATGTAAGTTCAAAGGTGTTTATCAGCTAATAAACACAAGGTTTATCCGCAAACTAGTTACAAATTGCATGCATTGTTGAGCTGACAGTGAAAAAGGCTGTCTGGTGTATTACTATGCACTACAGGTCGAGGGTTGCAGAAGATTTTCTTGCTCTTTGGTATTAGTTTTATTATAATGGCAGAGAATAGTGGAAACCCCATCATTGAGAAGCTCGACAAGAACAACTACCCTTCATGGAAGTTCCGTGTCACGAACTTCCTTATTAGAAAAGGCCTCTACGAGTTTGTTTCAGGTGAAGAAAAGGAGCCAGAGGTGAGTGATTCTCCAACTGTAGAAGAGACAAAGGCATGGAAGGAATGGAATGCAAAAGACAAAAAGGTTATGTATTGGCTGTCTGCAGTAATTGACAATAATATGCTGGGACATATTAGAAATGCAGAGAATTCATATGCAACTTGGACCATACTTGAAAGTATGTTTTCCATAAATACAAAGGCACAAAAGATTCAACTCAAGCAAGAGTTGAATACATTGAAGAAAGGGAAGATATCTATCAATGAGTATGCACTGAAGGTAAGGAGCATTGCAAATGCCTTGGCAGCGATTGATGCAATGCCCGATGATGATGATTTGGTGTCTTCTACCTTGGGTGGACTTAACAATGAAAAGGCTTGGAAGTCTTTTGTAACTTCCGTATATGTCAGAAAGCCATTTCCAAATTTCAATGAGTTGGTCTCCCTTATGATCACTGAAGACATCAACATGCAGAGTGAGACATTTGAAAGAAGTGGTGAACAGGTCCAAGATTTCTACTCAACTTCAGGAAGGAGACGTGGTAGGTTCTCTTCAAGAGGCCGTGGTACAGGACGTGGTAGTGACAACTAGCAAAACAGATTGAATCAGCAATTTGGCGATATGCAGGTTTCAGGAGGTCATGGTAACTTTAGAGGCAGGGGGAGCTTTAGAGAAAGAGGTGGATGGCAGAACAGAGGTTCTAACAACTCTGGTATTGTGTGTCACTATTGTGGTAAAACAGGTCATATTACAGCCCAATGTTATGCTAAGAAAGATTATATTCGCAGTGGTAAGTTGCAACAAGGAAACTATGCATTGTCTTCACGACAGAATGAAGACAAAAATGAACGACTATTTATTATGCAGCATACGCTGAATGCTGTTATAGGAAAGGGAACACATGATGATGTTTGGTATGTTGATTCAGGTGTATCCAATCATATGATCAGCCATGCAGAATGGTTTGGAGAGATGCAGGATTTGCAAAATGCAGGTTATGTGCAAACAGGTGATGATTCATGCCACCCAATTTCACACATTGAAAAAGTTCCCTTGTCCTTGCATGATGGTAAGACAAAGAGTCTTTCAGATGTATTACATGTGCCATCTATTACAAAGAACTTGGTGTCAGTCGGTCAGATGGTGGAGCAAGGGCTGCAAGTCAGATTTAATGCAAAGGGCTGCTTTGTAGAAGACTTCAATGACAAGTGCAGGTTAGTTGCAAAGGAAAGTAGAGTTGGATGTATGTTTACTCTGGATGCTGGAATTCCTACTATGAATGCTGCTATGTATCCTAAAGGAAAATGTGTTGTTGCAGATATTGAAATTTGGCACAAACACATTGGACATGCAAATGTACTATGGTTGAAATTAATGCAGCCCAAAGGGTTGGTTACAGATTTGCCTACATTTAGAGTTGCAGAATTTCATGAGGTATGCAAAGCATGTCAGTTTGGTAAGCAGGCAAGGCAACCCTTTTCACATGACAGAGATGTAAGCAGAAATATCCTTGATGTTGTGCATACAGACATTTGGGAGCCTACACAAAATGTATCTCTTGGAGGTAGTTCATACTTTGTTACATTCATTGATGATTATTCTAGAAAGCTGTGGGTATATTTTATGAAAGAAAAGAGTGAAGCGTTTGAGTACTTTAGAACTTTCAAGGCTACAGTTGAAAGAGAAATAGGCTTGAAAGTAAAGTGCTTGAGGTCAGATGGAGGGGGAGAGTACCTCTCGAATGAGTCCAGTGATTTTCTGAGGTCTCATGGGATAAAGAGACAGTTCACATGCAGGTATATCCCACAGCAAAATGGTGTTGCAGAAAGGAAAAATAGGCATATTGCAGAAGTTGCACATGCCTTGATGGCTGAAAAGAATATTCCTAAGCATTTTTTGCCTGAGGCTGTTCATACTGCTATTTATATTATGAACAGAACTCCCACAGCTGCAGTTCATGGGATGACTCCTGAAGAATGCTACACTGGCAAGAAGCCTGAAGTATCACACTTGAAGGTATTTGGCTGTGTTGCATACGTTCATGTGCCAGATGAGCTACGGAAGAAGCTTGATCCAAAGGTAGAAAAATGTGCCTTTATTGGATACTCTTTAGAGCAGAAAGGGTATCGCTATTATAACCCTGTTACATGTAAGTTCAGAGTCAGCAGGGATGTCATCTTTGATGAAATGAGTAGTTGGTATGCATCTAGTGGTGATGCATTAGATGATGATGATGATCATGACACTCATGTGCACGCTAAAAAGCAAGAATCATGGACTCTTAGTGGACCAGAGACATCATCTGGTAGTCCTTGTTCTGGGAGACTAAGGAGTACCTCTACATCTTCAGGTGCATCTAGTAGCACTACAGGTAAAGACAAAGGAAAGAATAAAGTGTCAGATGGCATTGATGCAGTTCTTGATGGAGACTCCAATGGCTCAGAGAGCTTAGATGATGAGCTTGGTATTCCTTCTGTTAAGACACCAGGTGTACAGAGAGCTCATAATAATGTAAAGGCTCCATTGAGTGATCCGGTGGTACGCAGATCTAGTAGGGTCAAATATCCTGTTAAAAGATTTGGTTTTGAAGGTTATGCATCTCACCATTATACCTATATGGTGAAACTAATTAAGGATGTTGAGCCCACTTGTTTCGAGGATGCTGTTGGTCATACTCATTGGGATGCAGCAATGGATGAGGAGATGGCTGCATTAGAGGCCAATAAGACTTGGGATCTAGTATCATTGCTGAAGGGCAAGAAAGCTATTGTATGTAAGTGGGTTTATAAGATTAAGCACAATGCAAATGGTTCTATTAGTAGGTACAAAGCTAGGCTGGTTGCAAAAGGCTATGCCCAAACATATGGCATAGATTATGATGAAACCTTCAGTCCAGTTGCTAGGATTGCAACTGTCAAATGTGTGATTGATTTGGCAGCAGCCAAAGGTTGGAGGTTGCAGCAAATGGATGTGAAGAATGCCTTCTTGCATGGTGATTTGCAAGAAGAAGTGTATATGGATCAACCAGCAGGCTATGAAGATTTAGAGCATCCCACGTATGTGTGCAGGTTGAAGAAGGCGCTCTATGGGCTCAAGCAAGCACCTAAAGCATGGTCTGACAAGATCGGAGAGTATCTTGTCAATATTGGCTTTTATGTTTCTGATGCTGATCACTCACTTTATGTGAGAAAGGGAGATGTAGGTTTGGTCATCATAGTCATCTATGTGGATGATTTGATTATTACAGGTGATAGTGATAGTGGGATTGCTGAAGTCAAGGAAATTTTGAAGAAGAAGTTTGAGATGAAGGATTTAGGTGAGCTAAGGTACTTCCTTGGCATTGAGGTGATCAGATGTGATGATGGTGTATGGCTGTCCCAAAGACAGTATGGCTTGGATATGTTGTCCAAGTATGGTAGGACAGCATACAAACCACTTTCAGTCCCATTGGAGCAGAATGTAAAGCTGAGTGCTGATGTTGGGGATGAGATAGAAGACCCTACTATGTTCAAGAGGATAGTGGGGAGTTTGATCTACATGACCATTACAAGGCCAACCTTGAGCTACGCTGTTAGTCTTGTGAGTCAGTTTATGCAAGCACCTAGAAAGCCACATTTGGATGCAGTCAGACGCATATTGAGATATATGAAGTCCACATTATATTATGGACTTTTCTATGAGGCAGGTACAGATGTACAGGTGTTTGGATACACATATGCATATTGGGTTGGTAGTATGTCTGATAGAAGATCTACCAGTGGATACATGCTCTCTCTTGGTAGTGCAGCAGTTGCTTGGAGTAGCAAAAAGCAATCTACAGTTGCTTTGTCGAGTACAGAGGCTAAGTATAGAGGTGCTGTTGTTGCAGCATGTGAGGTAGCATGGCTACAAAAGTTAATGGTTGATTTGGATGTGCAGGTGGAAGGTCTAATTGTCATTTATTGTGACAACATGAGCAGTATACAGTTGGCTAGGAACCCTGTGTTCCATTCCACAAAACATATTGAGGTATACTACCACTTTGTGAGAGAGAAGGTACTAACAGGTGAGATTGACTTGGTGCATGTCAGCACATAGGATCAGATAGCTAACATCTTCATGAAGGCATTGGGTACAGAGAAGCTTCAAAAGTTTCAAAGCTTACTTGGAGTTGCAAAGATGCAGTTGAGCTTGAGGGGGAGTGTTGAGATGACAAGCTCAACACATGCGGACATTGATGATAGACTGCCTGGTTAGATGGGTCCACACGTCTACACTTAGCACCTCGGTGGTCATTATGACTCTCACATGCCCACTAACTCATTACTTATTATATTCAAGTTGTTACACCTATTTACAGCTGGCATAGTTATAGCGCCAGTCGACTAGTGTAGTCAGTTATGCATTGTTTGATTTAGTAGGCCACTTTCCTTTATGTTGTATCTTATCTATACTTTGTGTACATTGTAAAGAGTGTGGAAGAAGAAGAAAAAACCATCAAGAAAACGTTTTGGCCTCCATCTCTCTTCTTGTCTCTTGAGTGAGCTTCTCCTTGTGCATTATGTATGTGTTCGGCGCAACATCATGAGCAAGTCCCCCCACCACGCGATTCTTGACAAAAGGGGATGACCGCCCAAAGGGGATTTAGGGCTTTGTATTAAAGTTCAAAAAGTGAATGAGAGCTCATTCTTTGGTGTGTGGCAACAAGAGACTCGCCTTCTTCTCTTCTTCTCTTCTTTTTGCTTGCTTGTATATGCTTGAGGGAGGAAGTATGAGAGTGTGAGGGAGTGAGTGTGTGAGGGTGAGGGATCAAGGAGGTGAAGCTCTCCACCATCTCCTCTCTTTTTCTTCTCTCCTCATCTCTTCTCTTCTCTTGTCTCACGTGTGGCTATGGAGGATGGAGCTTGGAGGTGGAGGCTTGAGCTTGCATCAAGAATTGTGGAGCTATTGGAGTGCTTGAGAGAGAAAGCAACTCGGTCGAGCATCAAGGTATGCTCACTACACTCCTAGAGAGGGATAGCGTGCCGGCTATGTGAGAGGTAGCCATTAGTGCTCGCTTGAAACTCTTCAGAACAATAAGCGGTCCGTGGGTCTTGGCAGTTGAACTTGCACTCACCTCTATATTTTGGTTTTGTTGTTGAGACCAACGGATTCGAGCTTGAGCACTTGCGTACTTCAAATCGAGCATCGAAGTAAGGGTTTCATCCTCAAACTGGAGCTTAAGGTAGATAGGAGGTTTTGGGTTTTAATCCATGCTTCAAGTAAGTATTTTTGGTTTTTGATGATTAGTTGAGTAGGAGAAATTGATTTAGTACTCTATTTTTTATTTTTGTTGCATTTAGGGTAGGATAGGAAGGAGAAATCAAAGTGGGAAGCTTGGAGTTTGCTGTTGTAAAATAGGCCTGAACAGGGCAATAACAGGGAAAAATGAACAACAGAGAGGGCTCAAATGCCTTGGAGTTGTAGGTGGATTGATTGGGAAGGCTAAGGTGCTAGTTAGAAAAGGTTTAAGGTCTTGAGTGACCATGGAAAACCTCATTTACAGTTATGGCCTTGTGTGAGAGAGAGAGAGAGAACTTGCAAGTCTAGGTCTACATCAAATTAATTGGATCATATCGGGGCTTTCTGCAAGATCCAAGTATAGGATGCCCTTGGCCCACACCTCTTCTTGATTCTTGGCTGTTGTTGTGGGTAGAGGCAACATCAAAGTTTAGATTTTTGGCAAAAACATGATTGACACACATTTTGGTCAATGGAATTGAATGCTCCCCACAGAGTCTGATTCCCATAATCAAATTGACCAACCTGTCCGATTCCCATGATCGGACTTGGACAAACCCACCCAGTCCAATCGGACACATCTATTGAGATGGAAAGCTCAACACGTGGGGACATTGATGATGGACCACCTGGCTAGATGGGTACGCACGTCTACACTTAGCATATTGGTGGTCATTATGATACTCACATGGTCCATGATCACTTATTATATTTAGTTTGTTCACCTACCTACAACTAGCAAAGATATAGTGCTAATCGATTAGTGTAGTATGTTATGTACTATTTGACTTAGTAGGACACTTTTCTTTATGTTGTATCTTATCTATACTCTGTGTACATTGTATAGTGTGTGGAAAAAGAAGAATAAATCAGCAAGAAAACGTTTTGGCCTCCATCTCTCTTTTTGTGTTATTGAGTGAGCTTCCTCTTGTGTATATAGTGTGTATTTGGCACAGCAACTCAAGCAAGTCCCCCACCACACGATTCTTGACATGGTATCAAAGCCGCACCACTAAGAGAGGCTGGTTTTGAAGGCTAAAGTGAAGGAAAATAAGCAAGGTTCAAGAAAGCAAGCAATGGGTAAGAAGCTCTCGCATTCTTCTACTCTTTCTCTTAGATAGTGCTTGTGGAGGTACCAAAAGCAGGGTAGAGTGAAAATCTCATATTGTTGTGAGATTTGTGTGCAAGAGAAGCACTACATATTCGATTTTTTTGGGCATCTGAGGCCGTTTCAAGCCCCATTTTAGAGCCGCAAGGTTGTGGACAACAGTTTCAGGGTACACCGTGATTTTGGTTGTATTGACCGAACGTTGGTGCACCGGTTACAGATTTTGAATCTGTAATTTTTTAGGTGTTTTTCATGAAGCAAACATAAGGTTTATCTACAAACAGGTTGCAGATTACATGTATTATTGAGCAATTAGTGAAAAAGGTTGCTTGGTGTATTGTTGTGCACTTGTTATGAAAGGCTGTAAAAGACTAGCTTGCTATCTTGTATCCTCTTTTGTGATAATGGCAGAGAACAATGGAAATCCCATTATTGAGAAGCTCAACAAGAACAACTACCCTTCATGGAAGTTTCATGTGACAAACTTTCTCATTAGAAAGGGCCTTTATGAGTTTGTTTCACGTGAAAAAAATGAGCCAGAGCTGGATATCCCTCCGACTACAGATGAATTAAAGGCATGGAAAGAATGGAATGCAAAAAGACAAAAAGGTGATCTATTGGCTATCTGCAGTCATTGATAATACTATGTTGGGACATATTAGGAATGAAGAACTTCACATGCATCTTTGACAATTTTTGAGAACATGTTTTTAGTAAATACAAAGGCATGAAAGATTCAACTCAAGCAAGAGTTGAATACCTTGAAGAAATGAAAAATGTCTGACAATGAGTATGTTTTGAAGGTGAGAAGTATTGCAAATGATTTATCAATGATTGATGCAATGCCTGATGATGATGATTTGGTTTTATCCACTTTGAGTGGCCTTAATAATGAGAAGGCATGGAAATCATTTGTTACTTCAGTATATGTACGGAAGCCATTTCCAAATGTTGATGACTAGTCTCTCTCATGATTACCGAAGAGATCAATATGTAGAGTGACTCATCTGAAAGAAATGGTGAAGAGGTTCAAGCATTTTACTCAAGTTCAAGAAGGGAACGTGGTAGATCCTCTTCGAGAGGCCGTGGTATGGGACGTGCTAGTGATAACCAGCAAAATAGGTTCAATCAGCAATTTGGTGAAATGCAGGTTTCAAGAGGCCTAGGAAAATTTAGAGACAGGGGGAGCTCAAAGGAAGAGGTGGATGGGAGAATAGAGGTTCTGAAAATTCTGCTATTGTTTGCCATTATTGTGGCAAAATAGGTCATATTGCAACCCATTGTTATGCTAAGAAGGATGATATTCCCAGTGATAAATTGCAACAAGGAAACTATGCATTGTCTTCACTACATAATGAAGACAAAAATGAGCGTTTGTTTGTTATGCAGCACGTGATGAATGCAATTATAGGAAAGGAGACACATGATGTATGGTATGTGGACTCAGGTGCATCTAATCATATTACCAATCATGTTGAATGGTTTGGAGAGATGCATGACTTATAAAATCCAAGTTATGTGTAGGTGGGTGATGATTCATTCCACCCAATTTCACATATTGGAAAGCTTCCCTTGTCCTTGCATGATGGCCAAACAAAGAGTTTGACAAATGCATTACATGTGCCTTCAATCACAAAGAATATAGTGTATGTTGGCCAAATGGTAGAGCAAGGGTTGTAGGCCCGATTCAATGAAAAAGTTCATTTTGTAAAAGACTTTAATGATAAGTGCAGGTTGGTTGCAAAAGGAAGTAAAGTTGGCCACATGTTAACTTTAGATGCTAGAATTTGTGTAATGGATGTTGCTATGTATGCTAAAGGATCTCCATCCTAGGAATCTATGGCTTGGCATCATTAGGTGGTGGGAGAGTCAATGGGACTCCCCTTCCAAAGAATTTTGGTGGTGTGTTCGCAAAGTAGGGTTGACCATAAGGCTACGGGTACGGGAGCCTTCGAGATAATTGACAATGCATGGTGTCATGGCTGAACCTACCACAATTAGCACAAGGTCGTGACCTAGGTTCCTAACACTCAGCTGGCAAGTGGTTTCTGCCACAATTTACACATTGAACATGTGGGCGAATTGGATGTCTCATTATCTCCTATAGTCTGGCTATGTCCATCCCAATCTCTACTAGCTCTTATCTTGAATCAATGCCCTTCTATTTGTCTTGTGTTCTTGGATATGCTCTTTCACTTGGTGTTGAGGCTCTCTTAAAACTCTTGGTATTGGGCTCTTCTTGATTTAAACCTCTAGAGCCTCTTTCATTGAGCTAGTCATCCACTCTAATAGCTTCTTCAAAGACCCTTGACAGTGCGTCTCCTTGCAAGCTTGAGTTTCTGACCAAGGCTTTGTAGAGCTCTTCGCTTTGTATTCCATGGATGAATACCGCAGATACCGCCCTTTTGGTTAGTCTCTCACCCACAAGAATGCTCTTGAAGAGGCTCCTCACATGGGTCACATAACCTTAAATATCCTCTTTCTCTTTCTACTTGACGTTCATAGTCACACCAACAGGTTATCGGAGAATCCAGATTTGAAAAATCTCTTAATGAAGATATTTTCCAAGCCATTGAAATTGGCACGCTCCGTAGCATCTAGACTTGTGTACCAGGTCTGACCCTTGTCACCTAAGCACAATTCAAAGGCTTGGGAGCATTGAGTAGGATCCGTGAGGCTGTTGGCCTCGCAGACCTACTCAAACTGCTCCACAAAGCTGTATGGATCATCAGTCACTTGGTATTTGTCTAGCTGCTTTGCTACCATGGGGGTTTTTGATTGGCTCTTAGGTCCTTGGTTGATTCCCAACCCTGTCAGTAGTGATGTTGCCAATGATGCAACGCTTTATTCTGCGGCCATGTGATCTAGCAGCTACTTTGTCAGGAGCTCACTCAGGGTTAGGTCTCCTTCTAGAGCTCTCTCACTCTCTGACCAATTTCTGCCTGCTAGGGCTAGCACTCTTTGGATCTCTCGCATTTCTAAGCTCTAGTGTAAGTTCCTAGTTTGTTGTTTCTGGTTATATGTAGTGAGGCCTTACAGAGCCATGTTACCCAGCTTCCTTTCCTCTTGGAAGTCCACTATGATGTCCTCTACCGGTCTACCACGGAGTTCTAGCCGGGTTTGAGCATCATATTTGTTCACTAACTACTGGATAACCTCAGGAAAGTCTCCTAGGTCAAGCTCCTCATTGCTTCTATGGCCTGAATTTCCCTCTTTCATGTCTAGGACCTCCTATTCTGCCAAATTGTCGATCAAGTTGATAAGGCTGGGTAGATCCACTTCTACGATAGTGCATGTCCTTCTTGCATCTGGTTTTAGGGTTGTGTTCTTCTCTTGGGCCTATCTTTGGGAATTTGATCACCCATCTATATTTTTGGGTCTTCTCTTACTGATGGGTTCCTTCAAGTTCTTAAATCTGGGTGAGTTCCGTGTCAATTACAACCAGTCCTCAACTTACCCTCACTCTGTGAGTGTGCATGTGTGTGTGTTCTTTTCTGTGCACTGTGCAAAATCAAGCTTTTAGCTATTTTCAAGTGTGCTTTGAGTGATGGAAATCTGAGTGAATGAGAAAACAAAGTGTGTGTAGCTCCGGCGCTCTTGTCTATGGGGGTTGGCTTGACAGGGTCGTGTGTTTAGTTCCTAGCTGTTCTTGTTGGCTTCTAGGGTTTTTTTTAAACTACGCTATCCCATTCGGCTCCATCAAGGTTGAGTTGGGGCCTTGCAATCAGTCCACGACACCACACACCCTTCAAGGCTTTTCGGCTACAATTTCTAGGTGTATAATTACTTGTGAGATGTTTGGTGGATTCTTCCAACACAAGTCACGCTTCATTAGCCGAGGTTCATTAAATTCCTAGATTTTCCTTCTCATGTTGTGTCCAATTTACCAGTGTCTGATTTTGGCAATCAGATGTCCGATTTACCAGTGTCTGATTCTAAGAATCTAACAGGGTCAAGTCCCATTGTCACAATCGGACAGGCATGTCCAATCAGATGGCTCGAGTTGGGACCCTATTGGGGTGTGTCCAATTCTAGAAATCGGACGGGGTGCTTGGTCTGATTCAGAGGTATGTCTGATCGAACAAGGCTAATGGGTTGAGTGTCTGATCAGACAAAGTGGCATCCGATTTCTTCTCGTCCGATTCTAGGAATTGGACAGAAATGGTGTGTCCGATCATCACGATTGGACGGCTCGAGTGCCCAATTGAATGGGTTGTGTGTCTAATTTGGATTTGGTCCTATTTTCAGGATAATCGGACAAATGTTGTCAGGAATTGTGTGGTGGGGGGACTTGCTTGAGCTGCTGCGCCAAACACACACTATATACACAAGAGGAAGCTCACTCAAGAACACAAGAAGAGAGATGAAGCCCAAAATGTTTTCTTATTGATTTCTACTTCTTCTTCCACACACTATACAATGTACACAAAGTATAGATAAGATACAACACAAAGGAAAGTGGCCTACGAAGTCAAATAGTGCATAACAAACTACGCTAATCGATTGGCGCTATATCTTTCCCATCTCTGGTAGGTGTAACAATCTAAGTATAATAAGTGATAAGTCAGTGGCCATGTGAATATCATAATGACCACCAACATGCTAAGTGTAGATGTGTGTATCCATCTAGCCAGGCGGTCCATCATCAATGTCTGCACGTGTTGAGCTTGCCACCTCAACACCCCCTCAAGCTCAACTCTATCTCTGCAACTCCAAGTAAGATTCGGAACTTTTGAAGCTTCTCTACACCCAATTCCTTTGTGAAAATGTCAGCGATCTGATCCAGTGTGCTAACATATACCAAGTCAAATCTCTCCTGCAAGTACCTTCTCTCTCACAAAGTGGTAGTACACCTCAATGTGTTTTGTCTTGGCATGGAACACTAGATTCCTAGCTAGCTGTATGCTGCTCATGTTGTCACAATGAATGACAATTGGACCATCTCCCTGCACATCCAAATCACCTAATAACTTTTGTAGCCATTGACAACACCTAGAAACAATGCCTAGCATTGCAAAACTTTTTAGCAATATTCTATACAATTGACACATTGTTACCAAATTTTCACATTAATTTAAAGCAGATGCGATCATAATTTCGTCTTTGGAGGACGTGTCTCTGTAGTCCGACAAGTGGAAAATCCTAGTTCAAAGCTATAAAGAGGGAAAGAGAGCAAACTAAAGAGGGAGAAGGGTGCCATCATCAAGAAGGGGACACTATCATCCTGAAGGAAGTACCATCAATTCAAGCCATCCAAGCAAGAGGATTTGAAGAAACAATTGAAGTTGGAGAGAGCAAGAAGAGAGAATTGAAGCCCATGCCTATTCCATAGCCATTACCATGTCTTCTCCTTCTACCTCCATTTTGGAGCCTTTCTCTTCTCTTCTCTCTTAGTCATCAACATAAAACCATGGAAGCTAAGCTCGTATGTTTGGACTTAATCAAGATTAAGTCTTAAAAGAGTTACAAGTGGCTTTTCCATGGCAACAATGCAATTGACCAATTGATCTCTTGGGAGAGGGAAAATGATGAGCTCACCATTGGGAACAATTGGATAGACTCCTGTTTGCTGGACTACAAAGGACACAGCTTCCAAAGACGCAATTACCAATCTCGTACTTTACGTAAGTGCCTTAACTTGTTTAATATTAAAAAAATAATTTTACATAAATATTTCTTTAGTTTAGAATTTTTATAAAATACCTTTAAATCTCAATTTCAACTCTGGATAGTTTTTAGAATTTATGCAGGTCTTATTTTATTTTAAAAATAAAAAACTTTTAAAAATATTTTAAATGGCTTAAAAATGATATAGATAAATTTTTATGAAATATTTGGTTAAACAATTATGAGATGTGATATTTTTTTATAAATTATGTATTTTTGAAAGTATTTTTAAATTTTTTCTAGAATTTTTGGAAACTGATTATAATATCTTAAAAATAAAAAATAGTTATTTTGGATGAACATTACATTTTTTTAAATAAAAATCATGTTTTTAATTCAACCAAAAATTAGGATCTTCTATAGAAAACCTAAGAATATAGTTTTGGCTGTTTTATGAAAAGTTCTTAGGGTTAGAGAAAAATAAAATTAATTTGATGTTATCTGTTTGTTTGAACATTATTAATATAAAAGATGATGTGTCTAACTTTATGCAAATTAAAAGTGTTAACGAGGTATTAAGTTATATCAACATTAGAAAAAGAATTTTCTAAATAAAAATAGAGTTTATGGGATTGAAGGATGTTAGTTGATTTGATAATAAAAGGAATGAGAAAGAACTATAGGGTTTATGCTTTGAAGTTAATTCGCGAAGGGATTAAAATCCTAGGGTTAGTATTTAAGCGTCCAGTATAGAAATAGAGATGAAGAGCAAGATTAAGCAAACTTTTTGAGTTTTCGATATTAAATTAGTTGGACTACTACAAACGAGTGTCGTAACTATTGAGGAAGGCTAGTACAAATCATAGAAATTAGTTATCAATATCACCTATTCAGTGCAACAACTCCTAGGAGTTGGCTTGACATCCGGGTTAAAAGTGGCTTGGTCTTTGGCCAGTCAGCCATACCACCTCACATGCTACCATAGTAGCACCTCTATACTCAGCCTCCATACTCAATAAAGCAACTGTAGGTTGATTTTTGCTGCTCCATGTAACTGTTGCACTACCAAAGGAAACATGAATCCACTAGTAGATCTTTTGTCTGACATGCTACTAGCCCAATCTGCATTTGTGTATCCAACGACCTGTACATCCTTACCTGCCTCATAAAAAAGTTCATAATGTAAAGTGGACTTCACATATCTCAATATACATCTAATTGCATCCAAATGAGACTTTCTAGGCATCTGCATAAACTGGCTGACAAGGCCAACAACATAACTCAATTCTAGCCTTGTGATAGTCATGTAAATCAAACTCCCTACTATCCTCTTGAACATAGTAGGGTCTTCTATCTCATCCCCAATGTCGTCACTCAACTTCACATTTTTCTCCAATGGTACTAAAAGAGGCTTACATGCTATCATACCATACTTGAATAACATATCCAAGCCATAATACCTTTGGGATAGCCATATGCCATCATCACATCTGATCACCTCAATACCAATAAAGTATCTCAGCTCACCCAAATCCTTCATCTCAAACTTCTTCTTCAAGAAGTCAACTTCAACAATCCCATTGTCACTGTCACCTATAATAATCAAGTCATCCACATAAATGACCATGATGACCAAACCTGCATCTCCCCTTCTCACATAAAGTGAGTGATCAACATCAGAAGTACAAAATCCAATATTGACGAGATACTCTCCAATCTTCTTAGACCATGTTCTAGGTGGTTTCTTTAGCCCATAGAGCTGTCAAGATTGTGGGAGAGAAGGAAGGAGTCCCACTTGTAGCTTTCTTGCTTGCACAATGGGGGAATACACACAAGGGTGGAGGCTGAAAACAGTTTTCCTCTTCTTAGTTGTGTAAGCCAAAAGAACTCTCATACAAAGAAATAGAAGAACCCTATATATGGGTCTCAAACCAAACTCAACTAACTAAGGTGGCATACTAACTGAGCCACGAACTAGAGTAGATAAGGATAGCTGTCATCTAGCTATTATTCATGGGTGGTGTACCAACCGCATCTGCAACTAACAAGTCAGTGACATAAATGCACAACGGTCACCCTGGCATATCACGAGTGGAGCTCGATATCTCAACACTCCCCCTCGAGCTCAATCCCAATTCCTACACACCAAGCAGGTCTCTGAACTTGCGCAGCTTCTCTGTACCCAATGCCTTCGTAAATATGTCAGCTACCTAATCCTCTGTGCTGACATAAACTAGATCAATAAGACCCAGTAAAACCCTCTCCTGCACATAGTGATAATGCACCTCAATGTGCTTTGTTCTAGCATGATAGACTGGGTTATTTGCCAAGTGTATACTGCTCATGTTGTCACAATAAATGACAACTGGCCCATCTGTAGACTGATGCATATCATAAAGTAGCTTATGTAACTAAGCTACCTCACATGCAGCCATTGCTACACCCTTGTACTCAGCCTCTGTGCTCGTAGGCTGTTTCTTGCTGCTCCAAGTGACTGCAGCACTCCCAAAAGAGAACACATATCCACTGGTAGATCGTCTATCAGAAATGCTACCAGCCCAATCAGCATCAGTGTATCCATGCAACTGTATCTGAACCCCAGTCTCATAAAATAGTCTATACTGCAATGTGGACTTCACATACCTGAGTATATGTCTAGCCGCATCCAAATGCGGTTTCCTTGGAGCCTGCATAAACTGACTTACCAATCCAACAGCATAGCTCAAATCTGGCCTGGTAATAGTCATATAAATCAAGCTTCCTACTATGTGTCTGTACATAGTAGGGTCTTCCAGAAGCTCACTTGCATCTGCACTCAGTTTCACATTCTGCTCCAAAGGAACTGAAATAGGCTTACAGCCTGTCATCCCATATTTGGACAGCATGTCCAATCCATACTGCCTCTGCAAGAGCTGTATCCCACTTGGTGATCTAATCACCTCAATGCCCAAGAAATAATGCAGCTCTCCCAAATCCTTCATCTCAAACTTCTGCTTCAATAGCATTTTCACATGAAGGATATCTTCATCACTGTCACCTGTCATAATCAAATCATCAACATAAATGACAAGTAGCATGATACCTTTCTCTGTTTTTCTCACATAAAGTGAGAAATCTGCCTTGGAAATCTGAAAGCCAATAGTGACAAGATACTGTCCTATCTTGTCAGACCATGCTCTAGGTGCTTGCTTCAAGCCATACAAGGCTTTCTTCAACCTGCAAACAAACTCAGGATAAACAGCATGCACATAACCTGGTGGCTGCTCCATATAGACGTCTTCTTGCAAATCACCATGCAAGAAGGCATTCTTTACATCCATCTGATGTAAAGACCATCCCTTTGATGCAGCCATAGCAATGACTGCTCTTACGGTTGCCATCCTTGCAACCGGACTGAATGTTTCTTCATAGTCAATGCCATATGTTTGTGCATACCCCTTGACTACTAATCTTGCCTTGTATCTGTTCACAGAACCATCTGCATTGTACTTCACCTTATAAACCCACTTACAGCCAATTGCATTCTTATCTTTAGGCAAAGGTACCAATTCCCATGTAGCATTTGCTTCCAAGGCATCCATTTCTTCATCCATGGCTTTCTTCCATTTTTCTTTTCCCATGGCTTGCTCAAAAGAAGTGGGTTCTATCCTGTATCACTTTGACCATATATGCATAGTGAATGGCTGTAAATCCATCATATTTCAGCCTATCCACAGGATACCTAACTCTGGTTGACCTGCGCAAAGTAGGTTCACTCCCAGGTGCTCTCAAAACATCCCTGGTCTTCCTTACTCCAAGTGTAACAATAGAAGGAATACCCAACTCATCATCAATGCTCTGTTCTGAGCCACTGGATTCATCATCCACATAAGAGTGACCTGCATTCACATCAAACATGGGCTGATCTACCTTCTCTTTTCCTTTTCGTGACACCTGCATACCACTATTTGCACTGCCTTGAGAAGATTCTCCTGATCTCAATCTATGTGTCCATGGCGAAGAATGTGAACCACTGCTAGAGGACGCTCCAGGTCCACTAATATTTTGTGACTGCTGCTGTGAATTCTGTGCAGCATTACCATTTTGTGCATCTACATCATCAATCACATTTACTGGTTTATACCAGCTACTCATCTCATCAAAAACAACATCTCTGCTCACTGTAAACTTACGAGTAGAAGGGTTATAGCATCTATACCCTTTTTGCTGTAGAGAGTAACCAATAAAGATGCACTTCTCAGCTTTTGGATCCAACTTGGATCTCAACTCATCTAGCACATGTACATAGGCAATGCAACCAAAAATTTTCAAATAAGAAATATCTGGTTTCCTACCAGTATACCTCTCCTCTGGAGTCATCCCATGTATTGCTGCAGTGGGAGTCCTGTTCATTATATAGACTGCTGTAGCAACTGCTTCAGCCCAATAAAAATTTGGCAGGTCTTTTTCATTGAGCATGGCACGAGATACCTCTCCAATATGCCTGTTTTTCCTTTCTACAACTCCATTTTGTTGTGGGGTATGACTGCATGAATATTGCTGCTTTATGCCATGCTCCTGCAGGAACCTTGCAAACTCATTTGAGAGGTACTCTCCCCCTCCATCTGACCTTAGGCATTTTATTTGCAGGCCTGTTTCTTTTTCAACCATAGCTTTAAGAGTTTTGAAATGCCCAAAAACTTCACTTTTCTTTTTCATAAAATACACCCAAACTTTTCTGCTATAGTCATCAATAAAAGTGATAAAATACTAATGACAGCCTCCAAGAGATGCAGCTTTAGTAGTCCACACATCAGAGTGGATTAATTCCAATGGCTCCTTACTCTCTTGAACATGTCTAGGAAATGGTTTCCTTGCCTGTTTTCCAAACTGACAGGCTTCACATACCTTATGCATTTCTGCAACCTTGAATTTTGGCAATCCTGCAACAATATTTTGGGCCTGCATTGATTTAAGTCGCTATACATTAACATGACCTCCAGATATCAATATCTGCAACTACACCGGTCCCATGTGCAAACATTGCTGCACTCAATTCAGACATGTCTGCATCCAATGTAAACATTCTGCCCTTCTTCTTTCCTTTTGCTATCAAGCGACCTTTATTTTTCATATCCTCAACAAAGCATCCATGAGGATTAAATCTGACCTGCAAGCCCTGTTCAACCATTTGACCAACAGAAACTAGATTCTTGGTGATATTCGGGACATGAAATACATCGGACAGGTATTTCTTTTTCCCATCCTGCATAGACAAGGGAATTTTTCCAATCTGCACAATAGGATGTGCAGTATCATCACCAGTCTCCACAAATCCTGGTTTTTCCATTTTCCTTGCATCCTCCATCCATTCTGCATGACCTGTCATGTGGTTTGATGCACCTGAGTCAACATACCATACATCGTTGCTTTCTTCTGCACTTGTCACAGAATTATTCATGTGTTGCACCATAAACAAATGCTCATTTCTGTCATCACCCTATCTACTAGAAGATGCATAATTTCCTTGTTGCAGTTTTCCATTCATGATGTCATTCTGCTTTTTATAGCAATCTTTAGCCATATGACCCATTTTACCACAGTAGTAGCATTCAACATTGCTGTTTGCATTTTGGCCTCTTTGCCATCCACCAGGACCTCTTTGGCTCCCCCTGCCTCTAGAGTTACCACGTCCTCCTCCATAGGACTGGTTTTCTTGAGTTTGCTGCATATTCTGATTTCTACCACGGCCTCCAAATCAGCCTCCTCTACCTTTGCCTCTACCTCTTCCAGCATTTGAGTAGAAGACAGTTTCTTTTGAAGTTCCTCCTGAAGAAGATGCACCACCATTTCTCTGCTCCTCAGAAATTAGAAGAGCAATCAACTCCTCAAAATCAGGAAATCTTTCACGGACGGAAATGGATGTTCGAAACTATGCATAATCCTTTCCTAGACCATTCAAGGTCACAGAAACTAAATCATCATCTTCCACTGGTGACCCAATGGAAGCAAGTGCATCTGCAATCTTCTTCACCTTCATGTGGTAGTCATTGATGCTCATACTTTCTCTTTGCACATTATGCAACTCTTGCTTGAGCTGCATTTTCCTGGCTTGCGTATTTGTGCTATACATTTTTGACAAAGTATCCCATGCCTCCTTTAGCGTACTTGCATCCTGAATATGCACAATCATAGAGTCTGAAATACTGATAGACAGCCAGTACATAACTTTCCTGGCTCTCTCATGCCATGCTTTGAATGCCTGTATTTGCTGTTGATTGGGAACATCAGGAAGAACTGGTTCTTCTTCATTTCCTGTAACAAATTCCCAATATCCTTTTCCCATAAGGAAATTCGTCATTCTAAACTTCCATGCTTGGAAGTTGTTCTTGTCAAGCTTTTCAGTTACAATCTGTGAAAGAGAATCAGACGCCATTACAAAATACTGCAAAAAATTCTGTCACTGCAGAGAACACAACTTCAGCCTCACAAGGGCAAATCTGCAAAACTAACAAAAGTGGTATTTAACCACACAGTCACTTTCTAGTGAAGATTTTGCATCAACAGGCAACAAGGATGATTCTGTAACTCCCAATGTCTCTGCGCACAGGCATACGATGCAATTTCTACAGTAACTTTTCACCGACCTGTAGAACAGTGGCTGCACAGCATAAAATTGGGCCTTTTCCTGAGTGCGTGCAGTAAACTTTCGCCTCCAAAACAGGCCCCGAAATGGCCTCAAATAAAAAAAACAGGGTCGCCAAGGGCTAAAGCCCATCTCCCGCAACATATACTGCCCTCTTGCTTCACCGTGAAGGGCGTCTCAACCTGAGACAATGCACTCTTGCAATTTCCGGATGTGCTACCTGCAGAGATCTACTCCCAAAATAGAAAATGAAAGCAACACTACTCCTCTTACCAGAACACTGCGAGCTTGGCTTGCTTTCTTGAGCTCCTTACCATGAACAAGGCTCTGATACGATGTCAAGATTGTGGGAGAGAAGGAAGGAGTCCCACTTGTAGCTTTCTTGCTTGCACAATGGGGGAATACACACAAGGGTGGAGGCTGAAAACAGTTTTCCTCTTCTTAGTTGTGTAATCCAAAAGAACTCTCATACAAAGAAATAGAAGAACCCTATATATGGGTCTCAAACCAAACTCAACTAACTAAGGTGGCATACTAACTGAGCCACGAACTAGAGTAGATAAGGATAGCTGTCATCTAGCTATTATTCATGGGCAGTGTACCAACCGCATCTACAACTGACAAGTCGGTGACATAAATGCACAACGGTCACCCTGGCATATCATGAGTGGAGCTCGATATCTCAACAAGAGTGCCTTCTTTAACCTGCACACATATGTGGGATGCTCTAAATACTCATAACCTACTAGGTACTCCATATATACTTCTTCTTGCAATTCACCATGCAAGAAGGCATTCTTAACATCCATTTTTTGCAAATTCCAACCTTTGGTTGCTCCCAAGGCAATCACACATCTAACAGTTGCCATTCTAGCAATTGGACTAAATGTCTCTTCATAATCTAGGCCATATGTTTGAGCATAGCCTTTTGCAACCAGTCTAGCCTTATACCTACTAACGGAACCATTTGCATTATGCTTGACTTTGTAAACCCACTTACAAAAAATATTTTTCTTACCCTTAGGCAAGGGCACCAAATCCCAACTCTTATTTTCTTCTAATGCAGCCATCTCCTCATCCATTGCTACACCCTAATGAGCATGACCAATAGCATCCTTAAAACAAGTGCGCTCAACATCCTCAACTAGCTTCACCATATAAGCACAATGGTGAGCTACATAACTTTCAAAACCAAATCTTTTAACAAGGTATCTGACCGTGCTAGACCTATGTATCACTGGATCACTCAATGGAGCCTTTATATTACTATGAGCTCTCTGTATACCTAGTGTCCTGACTAAAGGATATCACGCTCATCATCCAAACTCTCTGAACCACTAGAATCTCCATCAAATCCCAAAGGACTAGTAGATGCATCATTACCATCCTTCACTTTCTTCTTTCTTTTGTCTTTGCTACTTGCAACACTTATAGATCCACCTAAAGATGTGGGGCTACTCCTTAGTCTCCCAGACCAAGGGCTCACTGTAGGTGTAGTACCAGATTATGTTTTTGGTCCACTAAGACTCCGTGATTCTTGCTTTTCTTTTTGCACATAGCTATGATGATCATTATCATCATCTAATACATCACCAAGAGGTGCATACCAACTACTCATCTCATCAAAAATAACATCCTTACTCACTCTGAACTCACCTGTGATAGGGTTATAACAATGATATCCTTTCTGCTCTAAAGAGTATCCAATAAAAATATATTTTTCAGCCTTTGGATCAAGCTTCTTTCATAGCTCATCTGGCACATGAACATATGCAACGCAACCAAATACCTTCAAGTGTGATACATCAGGCTTCTTGCCAGGTAAAGCATTCTTTGGGAGTCATCCCATGAACTGCAACTATGGGGGTTCTATTCATAATATAGTTATTTGTATGAACAACTTCAAACCAAAAATAATTTGGCATATTATTTTCAGTCATTACTCCCCTTGCAACTTCTACAATATGCCTGTTTTTTCTTTTTGCAAACCCATTTTGCTGTGGGGTATACCTGCAAGTAAATTGCCTCTTTATCCCATGAGTCCTCAAGAAGCCACTAAACTCATTAGAGAGGTACTCTCCCCCTCCATCTGATCTCAAGCACTTCACTTTTAAGCCTGTTTCTGTTTCAACAGCTGCCTTGAAAGATTTGAAGTGCTCAAATACATCACTCTTTTCCTTCATGAAATATACCCATAGCTTCCTTGAACAATCATCAATAAATGTGACAAAGTATTTGCTGCCACCAAGAGATACATTCTGTGTAGGCCCCCAAACATGTGTATGCACTACATCAAGTATTTTTCTGCTCACTTCTCTATCATGCTAGAAGGGTTGTCTTGCCTACTTACTAAACTCGCATGCTTCACAGACTTTATGAAATTCTACAACTCTAAAGGAAGGAAACCATGTAACCAATCCTTTGAACTTCATTAATTTCAGCCTTTGCACATTTTAATGTCCAATACGTTTATGCCATATTTCAATGTCTGGACATATTTCTTCACATTGCCTTGAGAGGGAGCAAGCGAGTAGAGATAAGGCTGACTTGAGATGCGCTAAGTGTGGAATCATTCATCTCTTTGTTGATTGTCTTAGACAAAGACCATCCTCTAGTTCAAACCATCAGTTCCATTGGGGTTGTTTGGTGTCGAGACACTCGATGGGAAGGCCACACCTATCCCATTACATGTCATGACCCACATGTAAATGAAGCAAGCCGGTATATCTTTGCCAGGGCTTAGCAACCTTTACGCAACCTCAGTTGGAAGGAAGAGTCAGAGATGAAGGAAGAAAATACCAAACGCTAAGGTCACCCTCAAAATCGAAAGTGCCACAATGCTACCCATTGGAAAGAAAGTCATGGATGTAGAGGAAGAAACGCCTGCTCGACGGACGACTAAAAAGAGGAATGCTAGGGTCAGGGAGTATCCTAACCCAAAGCGCCAACTTGAAGCCACCAAGAAGGTGACAGAATGGGTGAAGGAGGTCCAAGAGCACCTAAGGGACGCGGAGCCCATACTAGAAGAGGAGATCAATGATATCTCAAGTATATGCATGCCGATCTCCCTCCCACTACCAAAATCAAGGGAGGCGATGGCACCGCCAACATGCCACCTAGACAAGGCTAAATGCTTTGAGCTAGCAAAACAATCAAGACTATTGGCCAAGAGCCACTGACTTAGGAGAGAGGCAAGTGACTAGCAACCTGCTCAATACACTGATGATCATCCCTGTAACTCTGAGCTTAGGTGACCTACTTAGGCAACATCCAATGCTATGGCTAGAGTTGAAGCAGTGGGTTGAAGAACCAAACGATCCAATTACTATAGACTTGCCTGAGCGCGACGCGAAAACTCAAATACCGAGATTGACATTGCACTCTATACCTAAATCCTTGCATGTCAATGCTTTCTGGGAAGGCACGGAAAAACATGCAATCTTACTAGTCCTAGCTCTGGGGGATGTCATAAGAAAAGGAATTGTAGACACATGGGTAGAAGTGAGTGTTCTAAGCCATGCAGTACTCCAAATTTGGGATAACCCATCAGTCGAGACTGCTAGATTCAATGTCACATTTGCTAATAGAATGAAGGTGAAACCATTTGGAGTGTTGAAAATTTGCAAATGAAGATTGCAGGAATCCAATTCTTTGTTGACTTCATAGTCATGAATGGAGTGGACTATGACATCCTTCTAGGCCAGCCTTGGATGTGCAACGTGAGAGTCATGGAGGACTAGGGCAACGATCTTATCTTCTTGGGAAATCAAACGAAGGTTGTAAGAGTGGAGATGGACACATGGAAGATAGCCTATGTCGACATGGATGCCATCTCCACCATGCTTAGGGGCGACAGACAAACTAGGGAATCCTATGGGGCCCTTACCAAGTATGTCCCATGCTGAGGACGAGCGAGGTTGGATGCATGTTCTTACTACCATCGATCTACCATTCTCAAACACTGAGTGACGAACAAGCCATCAAGGCAACTGGTAAGCTCAAGGACACACTATTTGTGCCAATCTACATAATGACTAGGAACCTACGTGGAAGACCCAACCCTATTGCATTCCGAGTCCCAAAAAATAGATGAGAGCTTCTGGAGATCCTAGGGTACTTGATCGACTAGTTGACTGGAAATCCAACAATGAATCTTAAGCCGCTCCAAGGCCTCTTGGATGAGCCCGAATGGCAATGGTCCAAGGTACATGATTTAAACTTGAAGTACAATTAGGCCTTAATCCTCGACCAACAAGAAGAGAATTTTCAAAACCAAGAAAATGATGAGCAATCGAACAAAGATAGCTTTGATTGTGAATATGAGGACTATTGTTCCTTAGTAATGAAAGTGAAAGGGAAATCAATACCATAGAATACGATACTGGGGGACATATAATCGAACAAATACGAGTAGAATCTAGACCATGCAAACACAATGCCCTTAGGGTAGAGAAAGGAGTTAGACACAAGGATTGCAATCAAACTTCATAGGAGCACATGGGTGCAATCGACTATGAGTAGGCAAGCCTCGCCCAACCGAGTGTCACACCACTACTGCAAACGGACTCACCTTCAGAGCTACGACTACTAGGAGAGAGCCCCTCTTCTAGCAAAGATGGAGATTTCGACTCCGAATCAAAAGTCATCTCAGATAGTGACCCTGAAATACCTCAACCTCCCAAGACTAGACACACTAAGGGGGATCTACCCATCCACCTACAACGCCGACGATTAAGGAAGGAATGATAGACAATGAGCAAAGAAACACAAACAAAAGAACAACAAAAACCGCAAGACCTACCGATACGATTCACAAAGTTCAAAAAGGGAGATAGGGTGGTGATCTTGCTGGGTGCCAAATGACAAGGGCAAGCAAGTGAACCAATCGAGGGACCCGCCAAGGTCAAGGAGGTCAATTTATCCAGGGAGGGGGAGACCCCATATCCTGTCTTTATAGCCGATGACTTGGTTGAGAAAGATGAAGCAAGTTTCATTACTCTCTTGCGAGAGTATGTAGACATCTTTGCTTGGTCCCTAAAAGAGCTCAAAGGGGTAATAGACCCAAGCGTAGTGACTCACAACATACCTATGACACCTGACACAACACCAGTCAAACAATGACCATATCCCATGAATCCAAAGCATGCCCATGCTATCAAGGAAAAAATCGACAAGCTAATGAGAGCACGATTCATCTACGAAATTGAACACACAGACTGGGTTTCCCCCATAGTCATCGTATTAAAGAAGAATGGAAAGATTCGAGTGTGGATCAATTATAAGGAGGTAAACATAGCTACAAAGAGAGATAATTATCCACTGTTGTACATTGAGCAAATGCTCGAGAGATTGGCTGGCAAAGAGACCTACAGTTTCTTGGACAATTTCTCTGGATACAATCAGGTGCAAGTGCATCCTAATGATAGGTATAAAATCGCATTCGCCACACTGAATGGGGAGTCTTTGCCTACATAGTCATGCCTTTTGGATTGACTAATGCGCCAGCCACTTTCCAACAACTGATGTGTACAATATTCAAAGACATGCTGAGGAAGGAGTTGGAGGTCTTCATGGATGACTTGTGTGTTCACTCTACTTGGAAAAAACACTTAGACAGACTCTGAGGCAGTCTTCAAATGATGTCGACTATACCGTCTCTCATTGAACCCCTTGAAGTGCCAATTTTGGGTGAAGCATGGATGTATTCTACGACACATGGTGTCAAAGAATGGCATCACCATAGATTTCTCGAAGATCAAGGCCATCGTCGATCTTCCACCCCCAATTGATTACAAGGGTGTTTAGTACTTCTTAGGACATACAGGGTATTATCAACAGTTCATGTTGAATTATGCATCAATTGCTAAACCTCTATACAAGCTATTGATCATATTCAAATGGACCGAGAAACACCAACACGCATATGCCAACACACATATGAGGAGCTGAAAAAGGCTTTGACTACAGCACCGATTCTACGAGCCCCAAATTGGACACTCAGGTTCCACGTACACATCGATGCTTTGAAATTATCCGTAGGAGTTGTGTTGTTCCAACCTAGTGAACACAACCTGGATTACCCAACGACCTTTGCTAGCAAAAAACTCACTAAGACCGAAATGAATTACTTAACAATGGAGAGAGAGGGATTGGCCATGGTGTTTGCTGTAAAGAAAATTTGACATTATCTTTTGGCTACGCCTTTTACTTTCTATGTTGACCATCAAGCCTTGTTGTATCTTGTTTACAAACCATGCACTACAGGATGCATTGCTAGATGGCTTCTTCTGCTTTTGGAGTTTGACTTCTCTGTTGTGTTGCATGAAGGGAAGCAACATTAAATGGCTGACCATCTATCTCGCGTCCCCATGGGAGAAGCAGCTGGACAAGGCATTATGGATGAACTACTAGATGTGCATCTATTCTGCTTATCCAGTGAAGAAGATTTGTTTAAAGCTGACTTGATGCCGTATTGGAAAGATGACATAGTTCAAGTGCTTCAACACAGACTACCAGAATGACCGATAGAAAAAGCCCGACTTAGGCTCATCCTGAAGATCCAATCATATCAATTGATAGTATGCCAAATTTACAGGCTAGAGCAAGATGGGTTGCTGCATAGATGCATGTGTGAGCATGAGATGCATGAGGTACTGAAACAAAGGCACACGACAGAATCACACGAGGGCATTTCAATGGAGACGCAACAGCTTGCAAGCTGTTGCAATCCTAGTTGTGGTGGCCTACCCTCTTCCAAGATGTGACACGATTTGTGAAGCATTTTGATGAGTGCCAACGGACTAAAGTTTTGATTCGTAAGGATCACATGGAGCTAACCCCAATTATCACATGACAATCCTTCGAGAAATCAGGGGTTGAATTCATCGGACCCATTAGTCCTACGGCACAGTATTCACAAGCCAAATACATCATTGTAGCCACTGACTATCTCACAAAATGGAAAAAATCAAGAGCCATGAGAAAGAATGACGCTAGGACTAATGCTAAGTTTCTATGGGAGCAAGTGATCTCACGATTGGCTGCCCCATCGAACTAGTTAGCAACCAAGCACACACTTCATCAATTAAGTGATAGCTCACCTTCTTTCCTCCTTTCTAATCATCCATTGAAAATCGTCGCCTTATTACCCTCAAGCAAACAGTCAAGCCAAATCCATAAATAAAATCTTAGTAAACGTCTTGACCAAAGTCATCTCTACTTCACATAGTGATTGGGATCACAAGTTAATGGCAGCCTTATGGGCCTACCATGTAATGTGTCCCCCTGTTCACTTGTAGGACACGTCTTAGCAGCCCATCAGGAAGAGAGTCTAGAAAGCGCTGCCCAGCACTCCCAAGGAATGTCACGGGGTATGTGGTCTAGGTCTTCCCGAGTCTGCCATGAAGCGGAAGCATTCCGGCCGTTCCCACTTAGGACCTAAATCAGGGTTTTCCTAATTGTCAAGATCCTAGAAGGTAACTAGCATCAAGCCCCAAACGAACTACTTGTGCAGAAACATCAGGGTTGAAGCAGATTTATACTGCACTTGGTTCAAGGAGAATGGGAAACGAGAGGGATGCGAAGCTCGACCTCTCTGCCCGTAAGGCATAGTCCCATTCTGTTCCCCTAAAACAGTATAAATCGGGACTCTAGCTCTCTAGAATCTAGGTCATTGCTACCTCGCTGACAATTCCTTTGAGAAAAGTTCCCGGCCAATCGGGACCACCCTTCTGTAGGACGGACCCAATGTCACGTCCACCGCACTTTCCTCGGGTTGCTTTAGTTATCTAATTACCTACCACATTTAGTTTGACAAGCAAAAATAGCTTCTTTAATTAACCAATTAATCACTGGTTCCTTCACGTAACTTAGGTACTGACATAGAAAAACAATGTCAAAAAAGTTCATTTTCAACATTTGATCTTTATTTATCAGTCTTTGGAATACATCATATAATCCGCCCAAAGGCTATTCCAGTAATCCTTAAGGATCGCTATTCCAAGTTCCGCCCGTTGACTAGTATGAGGGACTCGAGATCCCATCTCGAGTCACGTCGGCCTCTTGTGCAGGATCCGAAGGCAAGGGATTTACGGCCAGAGCCCCCACTGGCACCCAGGCATCCTCCTACTCTAAGCAGTACCCACGGAGAGACCTCTCGCGGTGGGTTCGGTCCACGTACCCAGCACGGCTAACAACTCCCTTGGATAGGCTCAGGCAGACAGTCGGAGGTAACTGGTATTGCCTCTCCCTCTCGGCTTTCAACCAGAAGCATTAGTTGATTTTCCAGTATTAGTTCCTTGAGCAAAAAAGTACAAACAATGCTCCTAAGTGTACAATCATGAGCATTCCATTGGTCGTTTGTATAGCCAACTGCTAAGGCGTGAATCCTTCTCTCCGAATACATCCAGCATTTGATCCGGGATCAATCACGACTTGGCAAGATCCCAAGGGTTTTGTAAGCTGAGTTGCTTGATTACCCTCTTTCCTTGGGTTAGGGTTTATACCATGTTAACCCAAATTGTCACCACTTTAGGTTTTCATATATTATGGTCAATAAATCCTCGGCAACCTCATCGCCCTAACATGGTGGTCAATTTCTTCCTTGGCAATTCCTAACTCCCCTAACTTGGCAAATTAGCCCCAAGGAATGGTGATGTAACAGGATGACTACTCATCCTCTAGAAAATTAGACTTGTACTTAGAACTCGCCAACTTGGTCCAAGGAGTGGCAATACTATTCTGTGATTTAGACACAAGATCGTACGGCATTGCAGCTTGTCTCAGTATCTGACTTGTGGGATTATATCTTTATTCGTATGGTCTTTCTTGATCAAGATAAGGACTTGGGAGTCCTCTTGACCCAACCCAACCTTAACCCTAATAGGCCGATAATGCTTTGGCCCTAGGGTTCCTAAATTTATACGGATGTCTAGTATTTGGTCAATTGATCCTTAGGGTGAGAACCCTAGATCATTCTTGCATCGGCGTTTAGCTAACCCTAACACTCCGTGAATGTGGGTAGGACCTTTGGGATCGGAAATATTAGGTCGGCAACCCAAGTGCGATACTAGGCAGACTTTTAATGTAACTTAACCCTACCTAGCACTTTGAGGTGATCGTCATATGCAATCTAATCATACCTTTATGATTCTCATGTGAGCTACTCAACTATAAACGGATTACTTAGTTGATCCATCCAACCCACGAGTAAAGATGATCTTCACTTTAAAGATGCAAATACATTCTTCTAAATGTGCAAGTAATTTCCCCTAAAAGATGTAAGCAACTGGGAGATAGGTGAGATGCATCATTCCATGCGAGTATGCAACTTCAAACCATAGACCTTCTACTTTTATGCAACTTAGAGATAATTCTTTTCCTTGCTCTATACTATAATGATTGACATTCAGAGCTAACTCTTATAAACCCTATGTTGTTGCAATGAAATCAAAGCTTTAATATTTGTAATGAAGATGCATTCAAACTTTGATAAGAGAACTCCATGCTTGAGCGAATGACATGATTCCATCATTGACTTCATCCTTCCTTTAGCACTTAACCCGACCCAAAATGTAACTATCATCGCATGCAATTTGCAAGGTACATAAATTCTTTCCATGCATTGCAACTATTCGAACATCATTTAATGTCCATCTATGATTACCTTAATTGCGAGACATAACCAATAATTTATTACATAAATGTGTTACGATTTATATGTCCTATCCTTTGTGAGGTGCAGCAAGGATGCTTTTGCACAATTCCGTCTTTTAACTTATGCATCATGCGTTCAAGATTGCATCTTGACCACGGAAATGCAAGTAATTGCAAATGCACGACATGCAACTAAATTTTGTAAATCGGGCGAGCAAATAAATTTCCCAATGTATTTAAACTTGCCTACAAGAATTAAACATGCTTAGTGCATCTTTTTCATGGAGGAAATTTATCAAAACCTAGGCACTAAGAATCGGGGCGTTGTCCACTCACGTACTCGAGTTGGAAGCTTCCGCATGTGCTCCTCTCGCCTTTTGCTTAGGAGCCATTGATGTAGTGAATTTCATCGCAGCAACTCCCCCTTGGTTCACTTACGTGTTTCGAAGGCACTCCGTCCTAGATCCCCTCTTCCACGCAAGAATTTGGGTCTTGCAGACACAGTTTTTTTAAAACCCGGGGGCACACAGGTGAATAAGGCCTATGGAAGCCTTAATGGAAGCTTCCAATTAGAAGCTTCCAAGCTCTGAACACAGGGATGACGTGGAGAGAGAAAATGATAGGGAGGATGAAGATGACATTGAGGGAGATTAAGATGCTGATGATGATGCTGATGATGATGTTGATAATGATGGGGAAGATGGAGGCGGTAGCAACGTGGCGATGGCGGCAGGCTCCCAGGTGGCATGGCAGCGTGGCAGGCAGCATGATCTCCATGGTGGCCAGTAGCATCATGGTCCAGTCCTCTTCCCCCCTCAAGCTTGGGGAGGGGGTGTTCTTATAGATAGAAGGGGGGAGGGGTAGCCACACACGTGGCAGGGTGCATGCCCTCCTCCCCATGTCCCTCTACTACTTAGCTCATACTCCCTCTCCCCGCCATGCAACAATTGAAGGGGAGGGAGTTTATCCATTAAAAAATTTGCAAAAATTATCCCTTTCTTTTCTCGTGAAGGGGTGTTCCCGCATGGAACTATGGCTTTTGAGCCACGGCTTCCTATACGTGACACGGAGCTGGAGTTTGCTATTGTGCGAGGGTGGAGCACTTAGCCTAGGGTCTTTTTGTTGCGGGAAGTTGCTTTGAATTGCTTTTGCACGAGATTAAGGATCTTCAATATTTCATTGCGGAAATATTACATTCTCTCCCCCTTGGAGGAATCGAGATGTCCTCATCTCGAGAAGATCTGGGGGTATTATTGGTCGAGAGTACTTTCTTCCATCCAAGTGGCATCCTCTTCAGGATAATCTTTCCACTGGATGAGGTATTCTCTCAAGGTTCTGGATCTCAAATGCCTCTCCCTAACATCTAGGATCCTGTCAGGCCGTAGCTCAAGGACTCCTGCAGGGGCTAGGCATTACAACTTGTTGATCATCAAGCATGTGACTAGGGTTAGGCACATACTTTTTGAGTAGGCTGATATGGAATACATTATGAACTTTTAGGTTTTCAGGGAGTTGCAGTCTGTAAGCATTAGGCCCTAGGCACTTGAGAATCTTGTAGGGCCCACAATACCTTGGACTCAGCTTTTTGCATTTACCCAAAGATAGGGAACTCTTCTTTGGACTTACGCGAATGAAGACCATATCACCTTCAACGAAGGATGTCTTGACGTTTCAAGTCTAGGTAACCCGTTTGTCTATCCTTGGCAGCTTGGATGTCCTATCTTATTGACTTGATTTGGTCATCCATGTCTTCCAGCATCTACCTTGAAGCTTCAACCCTCAAGGTTGGATCCGAAAAGCTCAAAGGACTATGATAATCATGCCCATACAATGCTTGAAAAGGGGTCATCTAAATGCTTTGTTGGTAAGAAGCATTGTAGGCAAACTCAACCAATGGCAAATATTGAATCCACTTTTTGGGTTTGCGACAGCAGTGTGCCCTAAGCATATCTTTAATGACTTGGTTGACTCGTTCCAGTTGACCATCAGTTTGGGGATGATAAGCTGTACTAAAACAGAGTTGAGTCCTGATGGCCTCGAAGATAGCCCTCCAGAGTGTGAGGTGAAGAGAGAATCATGATCACTAGTGATTCTTCTGGGTAACCCATGCAGTTTGAATATTTCCTTGACGAATAACCTTGCGATGTCTGAGGCTTTATAGTTTGTCTTAACAGGGATAAGATGTGCGACCTTGGTGAGCATATCCACCATGACCATAATGGAGTTGTATCCTCCCTGAACTTGGGGCAGGCCAACAACAAAGTCCA
This sequence comes from Lygodium microphyllum, assembly GCF_053477565.2. Taxonomy (NCBI): domain Eukaryota; kingdom Viridiplantae; phylum Streptophyta; class Polypodiopsida; order Schizaeales; family Lygodiaceae; genus Lygodium; species Lygodium microphyllum. Next base: position 45,879,990 of record NC_141155.1, on the reverse strand, counting down.
TACTAATGAATTCCCATTTCATTTAGGAAATGTCAAGTGATTGCAATTTCCCTGGCATTTTGACATGTTCCGCCTTAATGCGTTGACAAGACAAACATTCCGTGACATATTTGAGAATGTCACCTTTGAGCCTATCCCAATAATAGCTCTTTCTGACCGCATTGAGGGTCTTGGCATAGCCAGGATGTCTTGAGAAAGGGGAGTCATGGGCATTCCAAAGTATCTTCTACTTGAGTGATTGGCTTGCCGGAATACATAATCTCATCCTATAGTAGACAAGTCCACTATTGATAGAGAATTCTTGATACTTTGTTTGTAGCTTTGGGTCTTGATCTTTGATGGGGGTTTCCTTAGCAATTTCTGATAGGTTGGGTCATGGCATGCCTCTTCTCTAGCTAGCCCAAGAATTGGGTTGTTTGGTATGGATACCTTTGTAGCTAGAGATCTTGCTGTTGATGAATCTTGCAAAATCAGAGAATTTAGAAATGTTTTGCGACTGAGTGCATCGGCAACTACATTCTCCTTTCCAGACCGGTATTTGATTTCAAAATCATATTCTTCCAGCACTTCAATCCATTGATGTTGCCTCATATTGAGCTCATTCTGGGTAGAAATCCATTTAAGACTTTTATGGTCCATCGCTAGGGTAAATTTGTTACCCAACAAGTAGTGCCTCCAAATTTTGAGAGCACGGATGATAGCCAACAGCTCCAAATCTTGGGCAGCATAGTTCCTTTCATGGCTCTTCAATTTCCTTGAAGAGTATGCTACGGGATGACCTTCTTGCATGAGCACACATCCTAAGGAAAGTGCGCTAGCATCGGTTATCACTTGAAACTTCTTACTAAGATCAGGAAGTTTCATGATGGGTCTTGATACCAAACTTTGCTTTAGTTTGTCAAAGCTGGACTATTCAGCAAGTGACCATACAATTGATACTTGCTTCTTTAGTAGATCAGTCAGAGGTGCTACAAATCAAAGCATAGTTTTTGATAAAGACCTTGTACCATCCTGTCAATCCAAGAAAACTACGTATTTCTTTGATAGAATTTGGTATTGGCCACTCCAAAACGTCTCTGACCTTGGTCGGATCTACTGAAATTCCTTCCGCTAATACAATGAATCCCAGATATTCAATCTGTCATTTGAAAAATGCACACTTCTTCTTCTTGGCATAAAGCTTGTGTGCCCTCATTGTCTCAAGAACAATGCGAAGCTGGGGTTCATGATCTTCTTCATGTTTGGAGTAGACTAGGGTATCGTCAAAGAAGATGAGTACAAAATCATCAAGATAGGGCCTAAAGATATTCTGCATTAACCTGTTAGTAGGAGAATTTGTCAGCCCGAATGACATGACTAGGAATTCAAAGTGCCCGTATCTTGTGTTGAATGCTGTCTTCGGGATATCTTCTTCCTTGATCCTTATCTGATAATATCCAGACCTGAGATCAATCTTAGAGAAGATCTTCGCATCTTGAAGACGGTCAAGAAGTTCATCTATTCTTGGAATGGGGTATTTTTTTTTAATGGTCGATTGATTCAACAATGCATAGCCGAAGCGTTCCATCTTTCTTTTTTTGGAACAGCACTGGAGCTCCCCATGGCGAACTGCTAGGATGGATGTAGCCTTGGTCTAACAGTTGCTTGAGTTGCTCCTTTAGCTCAATCGCTTCCGGAATGGACATCCTATATGGTCTCTTTGCGATTGGAGCAACTCCTGGTGCTAGCTTGATTTCATGATCGATTTCCCTTTGAGGAGAAAGTTCTGTCAGCTCTTCAGGAAATATGTCTACGTATTCCTTTATCCATGAAGTTTCTTCCCTAGATTCCTGATTCTGATCTAGCTTATTTAGCTTAATCAAATAGACAGGTAGCCCCTTTCTAACTCCTTTTATTATCCGTGTTGCTTTGGCCAGTTGAATTTTTAGCTTCCCAACCTCTCCTTGAGTTGTGACTAGTTCCCCTTCAGAATTTTGAAAGGAAACTTGGCCCTTTCCACAGTGAATGTGGGCATCATTGGGTATTAGCCAATCCATACCAAGCAAACATTCGTGGACAACTAGGTTCATTACCCTGAATCATACCGAAGTTGACTTTCCACCAAGTAGGAATTTCACCTTAGCAGTTTGCCTGGTACAAGTGACCTCACGACCATTTGCTAATTCCATGAGTAAGGTAGGTGCATCTATTGTGTCTATTCCTAACCTTTTTGCACAGATTGGTGAAATGAAGGAATGTGTACTACCACAATCAATCAAGGTTTTGAAGCTTTTACCTTGATAATCCGATGGAGTTTGAATCACCGAGAATTGACGATTCGGGCCTTTTGCGGCATGAACAGTTGCCCTCTCAATGTCAGCTTCCATGGTTGGATCTTCTTCATCACACAACTCCTTATTGGCAACACTATAGATTCTCCCTCTAGCCCTGACAGTGGCTCCTTGTCCATGGGCGACTCCTTGGAATGGCCCTTGATGTTGTCCTCTGCTAAGCTTGGGACATTGCCTTTTAAAGTGACCAAGCTCATTGCAATGGAAGCAACGGAGTTTGCGGCCATTACCTTATGTAGGAATGAAATTATTGACAGCGTTCGCCCTAGCTTTCTTCCTTTGGCCCTGACTTTGGCCCTGCGCTCTCTTATCCTGAGATCTAAGCATTCCCTTGTTTTGATCCCTCTAAGGCCAAGTCCTATTATTTCTTGGCTTGGACTGCACCTCATGTATTATCGGTGCAGCTTGAATGAGCACGTCCTGAAGATCTGTTGGGCGCATTGACTCCAGGAGGGTGTTTATGGGTGGATTTAATCCGGCACAAAACTTTGACACATGTTGTGTCATATCCATTTGTGGCGCGTACTTTAAGAGAGAGACGAATTTTGAATAGTAAGCATCAAGGGATAGTCCAATCTACTTTAATTCATACAATTCATTCATCTTTTGTGTGCGATAGGTAGGTGGCAGATATCTCCCTCCCATAGCTTTTTTAAGCTTATCCCAAGTAACTGACCCTTCCGAGATCCCTTGGTCTCTACACCATTGCTTCCACCAAAGTCTTGTTCACTGGTAAGCTTCAGTTTGGCGAGCATCACTTGGTTAGCAGGTACAGTACCTGCTGCCTCGAAATAATCCTCCATGGATTCAATCCAGACCTCGGCGTTAGTTTGGACGGTCCTTCCCTTACCATCGAATTCAGGTGGCTTGATTTGTTTGAGAAGGAACTTCTTCTCCTGAATTACAGCTGTACTTGGTGTAGGGGTTGGGCTAGGAATCTGCACTTGAGGTTGTGCCTGGGCATTAAGATTCTTTAGGTTAATTACTTCCTAAATGATTCTCACATTACATTAACATGCCCAGTTCAGCTTTTAGCCAAGTGACAATGGGGGGGTCAAACGGACTCCGATCAACGAACGAACACTTGCATTGGATTCCTGGTATTGAAATGCATCTAGAGAAACTCTAGCTCCTTGATCCGTGATCATTCCATTTTTTTGTCAAATTTGCTTCTTTTATACAGCTCTCAAGCCACTTTTCCACTTGAAATTTAGCTTTAAAATCAGCTCTCAAATACCTCAAGGATTAGGAGTAGGGATCCATCTCTAGATCAAGAAATTTGTTGATGTGAGGAGAGGAGGGTCACATTAGACAAGTTGCATTAAAGAAGCTAAAGGTTTTCAAGTAGAGCTTTGGTTTGTTCGAGCTTCAAGCATTGTGGTATTAATTTGTTTATGGCTTCCCAAAATTTTGACAGTAATGAGTTTTCTTGAGTGTTTGTTAAAGCTTTATGTGTTTTGCAGTTACATGAGGGTTAAGTGTTATCATATTTGCACATGTTTGGCAATTTATCGTGTTTGTGTTTCACATTATTTGACAAAGTCAAATTAAATTTTTGACACTCCTTTCTTTCTTGTTTTTTATCTGTGCGTGAGGTTTGTCCTTTCCACCACTCATGAAACAATGTCTTATGTGGCCATACAAATGACCATTCCTTATTGTTGAAATTTTCATCAAGAAGATTTGGGTCTCTTCCTACTACACTTAGTTTATAATAATCAAGGCGAAAATCATCCTTTTTCAAGAAAAACTTTGGTTTCTTGGAAAAATTAACTCATGTGTGTAATCATAGAAATAACAACATATACAAGTAAATCACACTAAGCATTCCAAATATAAGAACATTCTAGAAAAAAGACATTCATTGGATATCATGCATAGAGATACAATAGAGTTCATACAAAATTCAACATGCATCTCAAATTTTAGAAGTTGTGTACTAGCATAATGAACCAAGCACACAATTTCTAAGATTTACGTATTTTTCTTAATGAATTTTCTTTTGAACTCTTTGGCTTCATAAGGTATCCTTCAAATTGAACTTTACTTTAACAAGATTTAAGAATAATAGGTAGACATTCAAATTGGGCTTTCCTTTAATAAGACTTAATGATAATAGGAAAACATTCAAATCTATGCATGATTGAAGCTACATATGTATATATGTGCATATAAGCTCAAAAATGCAAAAATGGAATAACTAAATATCTACAAATACCACATGCCTTCAATTAGGGTGATGGCATGAATAAGAGGATATCCACAAGTCTACAAATAAGTGATATATCGATCGTTATTTTTGCACACGTATTAAAAATTATCGCAACATCAAAAAGCCTTACCTATGATAGCACAAATAGGAGATATCCTTTTAGATGGTCCAATTATGGGATGTCCAATTTTCATGCATCTGATTCCCAAGTAGTTCAATTCTGGGATGTCTGATTTTCGAAATCAAACAGGGTATGTCCAATAGGATAGGATGGGTTAGTCTGAGTCCAAAAATCGGAGGTCTATTTCTAGGAATCGGATCAATCCAAGTCCGATTCTGGGAATCGGACTCTGGTAACAATGTTCAATTCCTGCGGTGGACGAGTTTCTAGGGATGACGAAAATCAACTCGATTCTAATGATTTTGGTTATAAGGGGTCGCACAAACTTCCAAAATGTAAGAATGGACCCTAAGGAGGGATTGTATATACGTAGAATAGCAAATAAACTCCAAAATGCAAATCAGCAAACAAATCGAACCCTCTTGCCCTATTATGACAAAGTAGAAACAAGTTTGCAACATGAAAGCTATCAATCAACATTTATGCACACACATTAGAGATTGCATGCAATCTCAAAAACCTTACGTATGAGAACTTGGCAATGCACCATCACCAACTATTAAAGCAAGATCCCACTTATGCAATGCAAAGATGATGGAAGGAGATGAGGAAGTGACACTCATGAGTAGCTAGGAGATTCATGAATGGGCAATTCTCATCCTGACAACAAAGTAGAGAATGAGAAGAAGGGAAGATGAAAAAAAGAGAGACATCATGTGTAGCAAGACATCTATCAAAGATGGTTTACACACACACACACACACACACACACACACACACACACACACAGAGGCTTCATCGATTGTGATTAGTGATATCATGTATGTCATAATTCAATGATAATGCCACATAATATCCTTTTCTTAAAAGGTAAGGAAGAGAAGATTCATATATCTTTCAAATTGACCACAATTTGTTAAACAACATCCTAAGGATACACTTTTTCAGCCCATAGAACCACCTTAGTACCAAAAATAGGCCACATGACTTACTCTTTTACTAAACAAGGAAATGATGCATTCCTTTACTTTGACTCAAGCTTTAACACATAGTATAACCAAAGTGATTTTCAATAAAGAATGTATTATAGTTTATTGAATGATTGCTCGAAAAGTATCACACCTTTAGTTAATGGTCTTTCAAGAGCAAACACATTGAAAAACTTCCAACTTTCCCCTACACCGGATATTGTTTTGTTTTTCTCATTCTTTTCTCTTACAAAGGAGAAAGTATTTAAAACTCACTTTAAAAACTTGTGTGATCTCTAAATATATGGAAAAAGAGATATCCATACAAATATGTATTCATACCAATAGTGTTAGTATGAGTATATGTTCTTATAGCTTGTATCGAAACAAATTGTTTGACCAATACTACATGTTTTTCACTAAATTATTCACTCAATTCTTTTGCATCTCAACAAATAAGATCATGGTTGTTGAATTGAGAAAAGGGTTCATGATGAACCTAATGAAAATGATGGTGATGATGATCAAGCTGCACATATTGCATAGATTTCATCAAGAGATGCATGATAAGGGGTCATAGAAAGGAATACAAATTTTAAGCATGTTTTCTAGAGTGTTAACCCCAAGTCAAGAAGGTGGAAAAATGAATGAAAAAGCGGAAAAAGGATGGAAAAAGAGCAAAGACACGCATGCGGCCTCTAAAGCTAAGCTGGGTGTGTGGGAGTGAGGGATCAAGAGGGTGAAGCTCTTCACCATCTCCTCTTATCTTCTTCTCTTATCTTCTCTTCTCTTATCTTCTCTTCTCTTCTCTTCTCTCGTGCGCACGGCTATGGTGGATGGAGCTTGGAGATGGAGGAGGCTTAAGGATGCTTGAGCTAGCATCTAGGATCGTGGAGCTACCAGTGTGTGCGAGAGAGAATGCAACTCATATCGGCATCAAGGTAAGCTCAGTGCACTTGTAGGATCGACGGCGTGTCAGCTAGGTGAGAGATAGCCATTAGAGCTTGCTTGGAACGCTTGAAACAATAAGCGGTTCATGGGTCTTGGCGGTTGAGCGAAGGCTCCCACATTTTGGTTCCGTTGCCGGGACCAACGGATTCAAGCTTGAGCGCTTGCGCGCCTCATATCGAGCATCGAAGTAAGGGATTCATCCATGAAACGAAGCTTGAGATAGATAGGAAGTTTGGGTGTTTTGATCTTTGAAACAAGTAAGTATTTTGGGTTAGTTTGTTTATTTGATGATTGGAAAACATGGAGAAATCATTTCAGTTTATTGCTTTCGATTCTTATTGCATTTAGCGTAGGATAGGATTAGGAAATCGAATCGGGAAAGGGTAGGGTTTACCGTTGCAAAACAAGGCAAAAAGGGCATAAATCATGCAAAAAATGGCAAAAAGCTTACTTGGGATGCTTAATTTTGGCAAGTGAGTGATTGGGAGCATCAAAACCTTACCTGGGAGGGGGTTTAAGAGCCAAGAGGCCAAGGGAGAGCTCATTTGCAACCATTCCTCTCACAGAGAGAGAGAGAGAGAGAGAGAGAGAGAGAGAGAGCCTACAAAGATTCGATTCGATCTCATCATTAGAGAGCCTACCGCTCACCTCAGGTATACCAATCACTTCCCTTGGCACTTAGCTAGGATCTGGAAGTTTGTGCTTGGAGTGATTGTCTAAATCGTGAGATTTGATCAAAATCGTCGTTGTGCGGCATTCATCCGCCCACATTCGGCCCGAGCGGCCGTTTTTTGTCTCGACCCTGGCCATTCGACTGACTCGGCCCAGAAACCCTAATCGGCCCCATTTACTAGTTTGGCCCTCGGCCTAAGACCCGATTCGGCCCTCGGCCCAAGATCTGACTCGGCCTAAGACCTGACTCGGCCCGTCCGAGTGGTGGCACTTGGCCCTCGGCCTGTGAAAAGTTCGGTCCTCAGACGAGTGTGATTTGGCCCGTCCGAGTCACCCACTCGGCCCCTATAATTCAGACCACTTGGGCCGAGTGTGAAATTGCCTCAAACTTTTAGAAGTTTGACTTGACCCGGCTAGGGTTCAGCAACATAAACTGTCGCAAGTCCCCCTAATGCTCAGAACTTGATTCTGGTGCACAGAATAGACAAAATCGTAAGGCATAGCCGCTTAGCAGCTTGAGTGGGCTGTCGCAAGACCTAGAGACCTAGAGACCTAGGGGCAACTTGCTGAGCCATAAAACCCTGATTGGACCCAAAACCGAGCAAGGCAACGTAAGAGAAAAATCCTAAACCCCGTTAAGACAGCCAAGGAATTGATTGACAAAGCCTATCAGGCCCAAAATGAAGCAAGAGTGCATAAGATGCTTAGAGATTGTTTGCCTCACTCACCTTGAATTTCCGCACTTGAAGTACACTTAAGGAAAACTGAAAGCCTGATTGAGCACAAGTGCATTGAAAAGAACACACACACTTAGTGGAGATAAATTGAAAGCTGTATTTAACAAGTCAAGGAACTCACTCAGATAAACCACTCAAGGAACCCACCAATAGGAGAGAACCCAAAGACGTAGACAAACCATCAACACGCGAAGTAGGACCAAGCAAGCAGCACCAACGAAGTGGATTTGACAAACCTACTCAACTTGACTGATAGCTTGGTGGAGCATGAGAACCCGACTATGGCAAAAGAAAGCTCAAACCGCAGGTCTAACAAGGAACAACTTAGGCGTCTTCCCAGAGGCCATTTAGTAGAGCTGGTCAGTAGCTACGATGCACACGCCCGGTATGAGCACCGCAGGGCAGGACAGCAAATGCTATCATCGTAGACTTAGAAGAAGAGAGAAAGCTAGCCCACAAGGCATTACAAAGCATAGTCAAACACAATGGAGACCAGCAGGCTAGGAGCCAAAGGCAAAGCACGGAGTTGTGTGAGGTGCAACAGGTGCTGAACTTAGCCGGTAGAAACCAAACGAATCACGAGAAGGCCCCAAAAGGGGACTTAATGTTGAGCGAGCTTCTCATGAAGTGACTGCTAGACAACACCACAGTAGAGCAAAGTGCCGCGGCATTGGCAACATCACTGCTGGCACGATTAGGAGCAACCCAAGGCTCTAAGAGCGAGTTTAAAATCCCAATAGTCACAAAGCAGCTCGACAAGTACCAATCCCACAACGATCCATACAGCTTTGTAGAGTAGTTCGAGCAAGTCTGCGAAGCCAACGGCCTCAGCGACCTGATTGTTGAGATATCGAGCTCCACTCGTGATATGCCAGGGTGACCGTTGTGCATTTATGTCACCGACTTGTCAGTTGTAGATGCGGTTGGTACACCACCCATGAATAATAGCTAGATGACAGCTATCCTTATCTACTCTAGTTCGTGGCTCAGTTAGTATGCCACCTTAGTTATTTGAGTTTGGTTTGAGACCCATATATAGGGTTCTTCTATTTCTTTGTATGAGAGTTCTTTTGGCTTACACAACTAAGAAGAGGAAAATTGTTTTCAGCCTCCACCCTTGTGTGTATTTCCCCATTGTGCAAGCAAGAAAGCTACAAGTGAGACTCCTTCCTTCTCTCCCACAATCTTGACATGGTATCAGAGCCTTGTTCGTGGTAAGGAGCTCAAGAAAGCAAGCCAAGCTCGCGATGTTCTGGTAAGAGGAGCAGTGTTGCTTTCATTTTCTGTTTTGGGAGCAGATCTCTGCAAGTAGCACAGCCGGAAATTGCAAGAGTGCATTGTCTCAAGTTGAGACGCCCTTCGCGGTGAAGCAAGAGGGCAGTATATGCTGCGGGAAGGGGCTTTAGCCTTCGGCGACCCTTTTTTTTTTATTTGAGGCCATTTCGAGGCCTGTTTTGGAGGTGGAAGTTCTCTACATGCACTCAGGAAAAGACCCAGTTTTATGCTGTGCGACCACTGTTCTACAGGTCGATGAAAAGTTACTGTAGAAATTGCATCGTATGCCTGTGCGCAGAGACATTGGGAGTTACAGAATCATCCTTGTTGCCTGTTGATGCAAAATCGTCACTAGGAAGTGACTGTGTGGTCAAATATCACTTTCATCAGTTTTGCAGATTAGCCCTTCTGAGGCTGAAGCTGTGCTCTTTGCAGTGACAGAATTTTTTGCAGTGTTCTGTAATGGCGTCTGATTCTCTCTCACAGATTGTCACTGAAAAGCTTGACAAGAACAACTTCCAAGCATGGAAGTTTAGAATGACGAATTTCCTTATGGAAAAAGGATATTAGGAATTTGTTGCAGGAAATGAAGAAGAACCAGTTCTTCCTGATGTTCCCAATCAACAGCAAATGCAGGCATTTAAAGCATGGCATGAGAGAGCGAGGAAAGTTATGTATTGGCTGTCTATCAGCATTTCAGACTCTATGATTGTGCATATTCAGGATGCAAGTACGCCAAAGGAGTCATGGGATACTTTGTCAAAAATGTATAGCACAAATACACAAGCTAGGAAAATGCAACTCAAGCAAGAGTTGCATAATGTGCAAAGAGAAAGTATGAGCATCAATGACTACCACATGAAGGTGAAGAAGATTGCAAATGCACTTGCTTCCATTGGGTCGCCAGTGGAAGATGATGATTTAGTTTCTGTGACCTTGAATGGTCTAGGAAAGGATTATGCACAGTTCCAAACATCCATTTACATCTGTGAAAGATTTCCAGATTTTGAGGAGTTGATTGCTCTTCTAATTTCTGAGGAGCAGAGAAATGGTGGTGCATCTTCTTTAGGAGGAACTTCAAAAAAACTGTCTTCTACTCAAATACTGGAAGAGGTAGAGGCAGAGGTAGAGGAGGCCGATCTGGAGGCCGTGATAGAAATCAGAATATGTAGCGAACTCAAGAAAACCAGTCCTATGGGGGAGGACGTGGTAACTCTAGAGGCAGGGGGAGCCAAAGAGGTCGTGGTGGATGGCAAAGAGGCCAAAATGCAAACAGCAATGTTGAATGCTACTACTGTAGTAAAATGGGTCATATGGCTAAAGACTGCTATAAAAAGCAGAATGACATCATGAATGGAAAACTGCAACAAGGGAATTATGCATCTTCTAGTAGACAGGGTGATGACAGAAATGAGCATTTGTTTATGGTGCAGCACATGAACAATTCTGTGACAAGTGCAGAAGAAAGCAACGATGTATGGTATGTTGACTCAGGTGCATCAAACCACATCACAGGTCATGCAGAATGGATGGAGGATGCAAGGAAAATGGAAAAACCAGGATTTGTGGAGACTGGTGATGATACTGCACATCCTATTGTGCAGATTGGAAAAACTCCCTTGTCTATGCAGGATGGGAAAAAGAAATACCTGTCTGATGTATTTCATGTCCCGAATATCAACAAGAATCTGGTTTCTGTTGGTCAAATGGTTGAGCAGGGCTTGCAGGTCAGATTTAATCCTCATGGATGCTTTGTTGAGGATATGAAAAATAAAGGTCGCTTGATAGCAAAAGGAAAGAAGAAGGGCAGAATGTTTACGTTGGATGCAGACATGTCTGAATTGAGTGCAGCAATGTTTGCACATGGGACCGGTGTAGTTGCAGATATTGATATCTGGCATAAACGCATTGGTCATGTTAATGTACAATGACTTAAATCAAGGCATGCCCAAAACATTGTTGCAGGATTGCCAAAATTCAAGGTTGCAGAAATGCATAAGGTATGTGAAGCCTGTCAGTTTGGAAAACAGGCAAGGAAACCATTCCTAGACATGTTCAAGAGAGTAAGAAGCCATTGGAATTAATCCACTCTGATGTGTGGACTACTAAAGCTGCATCTCTTGGAGGCTGTCATTATTTTGTCACTTTTATTGATGACTATAGCAGAAAAGTTTGGGTGTATTTTATGAAAAAGAAAAGTGAAGTTTTTGGGCATTTCAAAACTCTTAAAGCTATGGTTGAAAAAGAAACACGCCTGCAAATAAAATGCCTAAAGTCAATGGAGGGGGAGAGTACCTCTCAAATGAGTTTGCAAGGTTCCTGCAGGAGCATGGCATAAAGCAGCAATATTCATGCAGTCATACCCCACAACAAAATGGAATTGCAGAAAGGAAAAACAAGCATATTGGAGAGGTATCTCGTGCCATGCTCAACGAAAAAGACTTGCCAGATTTTTACTGGGCTGAAGCAGTTGCTACAGCAGTCTACATAATGAGCAGGACTCCCACTGCAGCAATACATGGGATGACTCCAGAGGAGAGGTATACTGGTAGGAAACCAGATATTTCTCATTTGAAGATTTTTGGTTGCATTGCCTATGTTTATGTGCCAGATGAGTTGAGATCCAAGTTGGATCCAAAAGCTGAGTAGTGCATCTTTATTGGTTACTCTTTGCAGCACAAAGGATATAGATGTTATAACCCTTCTACTCGTAAGTTTACAATGAGCAGAGATGTTGTTTTTTATGAGATGAGTAGCTAGTATAAACCAATAAATGTGATTGATAATGTAGATGCACAAAATGGTAATGCTGCACAGAATTCACAGCAGCAGTCATAAGATATTAGTGGACTGGAGCGTCCTCTAGCAGTGGTTCACATTCTTCGCCATGGATAGGCAGATTGAGATCAGGAGAATCTTCTCAAAGCAATGCAGATAGTGGTATGCAAGTATCACGAAAAGGAAAAGAGAAGGTAGATCAGCCCATGTTTGATGTGAATGCAGGTCACTCTTATGTGGATGGTGAATCCAGTGGCTCAGAACAGAGCATTGATTTGATGAATTGGGTATTCCTTCTATTGTTACACCTGGAGTAAGGAAGACCAGGGATGTTTTGAGAGCACATGGGAGTGAACCTACTTTGCGCAGGTCTACCAGAGTTAGGTATCCTGTGGATAGGCTGAAATATGATGGATTTACAGCCATTCACTATGCATATATGGTCAAAGTGATACAGGAACTAGAACCCACTTCTTTTGAGCAAGCATGGGAAAAGAAAAATGGGAGAAAGCCATGGATGAAGAAATGGATGCCTTGAAATCAAATGCTACATGGGAGTTGGTACCTTTGCCTAAAGGTAAGAATGCAATTGGCTGTAACTGGGTTTATAAGGTGAAGCACAATGCAGATGGTTCTGTGAACAGATACAAGGCAAGATTAGTAATCAAGGGGTATGCACAAACATATGGCATTGATTATGAAGAAACATTCAGTCCGGTTGCAAGGATGGCAACCGTAAGAGTAGTCATTGCTATGGCTGCATCGATGGTCTTTACATCAGATGGATGTAAAGAATGCCTTCTTGCATGGTGATTTGCAAGAAGAGGTCTATATGGAGCAGCTACCAGGTTATGTGTATGCTGTTCATCCTGAGTTTGTTTGCAGGTTGAAGAAAGCCTTGTATGGCTTGAAGCAAGCACCTAGAGCATGGTCTGACAAGATAGGGCAGTATCTTGTCACTATTGGCTTTCAGATTTCCAAGGCAGATTTCTCACTTTATGTGAGAAAAACAGAGAAATGTATTTTGCTGCTTGTCATTTATGTTGATGATTTGATTATGACAGGTGACAGTGATGAAGATATCCTTCATGTGAAAATGCTATTGAAGCAAAAGTTTGAGATGAAGGATTTGGGAGAGCTACGTTATTTCTTGGGCATTGAGGTGATTAGATCACCAAGTGGGATACAACTCTTGTAGAGGCAGTATGGATTGGACATGCTGTCCAAATATGGCATGACAGGCTGTAAGCCTATTTCAGTTCCTTTGAAGCAGAATGTGAAGCTGAGCGCAGATGCAGGTGAGCTTCTGGAAGACCCTACTATGTACAGACGCATAGTAGGAAGTTTGATTTATATGACTATTACCAGGCCAGATTTGAGCTATGCTGTTGGATTGGTAAGTCAGTTTATACAGGCTCCAAGGAAATTGCATTTGGATGCGGCTAGACGCATACTCAGGTATGTGAAGTCCACATTGCAGTATGGACTATTTTATGAGACTGGGGTTCAGATACAGTTGCATGGATACACTGATGCTGATTGGGCTGGTAGTATTTCTGATAGAGGATCTACCAGTGGGTATGTGTTCTCTTTTGGGAGTGCTACAGTCACTTGGAGCAGCAAGAAACAGCCTACAGTTGCCTTGTCGAGCACAGAGGCTGAGTACAGGGGCACAGCAATGGCTGCATGTGAGGTAGCTTGGTTGCATAAGCTACTTTATGATATGCATCAGCCTACAGATGGGCCAGTTGTCATTTATTGTGACAACATGAGTAGTATACACTTGGCAAATAACCCAGTCTATCATGCTAGAACAAAGCACATTGAGGTGCATTATCACTATGTGCAGGAGAGGGTTTTACTAGGTCTTATTGATCTAGTTTATGTCAGCACAGAGGATCAGGTAGCTGACATATTCACAAAGGCATTGGGCGCAGAGAAGCGGCGCAAGTTTCGAGACTTGCTTGGTGTGCAGGAATTGGGATTGTGCTCGAGGGGGAGTGTTGAGATATCGAGCTCCAATCGTGATATGCCAGGGTGACCGTTGTGCATTTATGTCACCGACTTGTCAGTTGTAGATGCGGTTGGTACACCGCCCATGAATAATAGCTAGATGACAGCTATCCTTATCTACTCTAGTTCGTGGCTCAGTTAGTATGCCACCTTAGTTATTTGAGTTTGGTTTGAGACCCATATATAGGGTTCTTCTATTTCTTTGTATAAGAGTTCTTTTGGCTAACACAACTAAGAAGAGGAAAACTGTTTTCAGCCTCCACCCTTGTGTGTATTCCCCCATTGTGCAAGCAAGAAAGCTACAAGTGAGACTCCTTCCTTCTCTCCCACAATCTTGACACTGATTGAGTGCTCTCAAGTGTTTGGGCTTTGCTTAGGTGACAAGGGTAGAACTTGCTATACAAGCTTAGATGCCGCACAGAGTGAGCCAATTTCAATGGCCTCAAGAATCTCTTCATCAAGAGATTTGCCGAGACTGGATACTCCGACAATCTACTAGTACGACTGATGAATGTCAAGAAGAAAGAGAAGGGGGATATTCGTGATTACGTAACCTATGTGAGGAGTCTCTTCAAGAGAATCCCTATGGGCAAACGACCGACTGAAAGAGCGGTTTCAACTGTATTCATTAGCAGAATTCGAAATGAGGAATTGCATAAGGCTTTGGCAGGCAACTCGAGCTTGCAGTGAGACGCGCTAGCTAGGGTTTTTGAGGAAGTCATCAGAGTTGACGATCAGCTGAAAGAGCAGAGCTCTAGGAGCTCCAACTCAAAAGAAATCAACTCGCGAAGTTCAGAGAGAGTGTCAGCCTCTAGTGAATGACCAGCCCCATTATCCCAAGATAAGGGAAAAGCCTCCGAGACAAACCAAGACTTGGCTAATGTCAAGGTGGAGATAGCTAAGCTGCAAGACATGTTGAGATGACCAACGCACCCACATGTCCAATGAGTATACTGTGGCGGAAACCACTTGCCATGCGAGTGTCAAGACCCTAGGTCGAGACCTTGCGCTAACTAGGGCAGGTTCGGTCATGACGTCGTGCATTGCAGATTACCGAGAAGACTTCCGTGCTCGCAACCATACGGCCAGCCTTACCTAGCAAATAGGCCGCAGCCACTCTTCGGAAGGGGAGCCCCATTGGCCCTTCCTGCACCTAACAACATTCAGCCAGTTGTTCCTAGGATAGACATAAACCCTACAGACATACCTAGACCGCCTGGTCCCTACATGACCCATCCACCGAGTGACGCTCCAGTCCACTACGTGAAGAGCCAAATGAGGAAGAGACTTACTTATACCCTTATGTCTCTCATAACGACGCGAGGGAAATGTAGTCCTTATGGACTATCGACCAGTACCGCTGATGGTGTTAGGGAGAGGACGAGGTAGAGGCCTAGGAGGGTAGACGCAAGATCCAATCATATGTTGGACTTGTGGTCACCCAGGTCATGTCTCATCACGTTGCCCTGAGAGAGAGCAACACAATAGAGACAAAGCTGACCTAAGGTGCGTTGAGTGCGGAATCACCCATCTCTTCATCAATTGCCCAAAGTGGAAACCTTCTTCAAGTTCAGCCACTACGTACCATCTGTCCATTGGGACCGTTTGGTTTCGAGAACCTCAATGGGGAGGCCACACCTATCCCATTGCAGGTCATGACCCGGGCCCAGACGAAGCAGGCCAGCATATCACTACCAGGACCTAGCAACCTCGATGTAGCCTCGATAGGAAAAAAGAGCCGCAGGCGAAGAAAGAAGAGGTCGGAAGCTAAGATTGCACTGAAAACTAAGAGTGCTACAACTCTGCCTGTTGGAAAGAAGGTCATGGATGCAGAGGCAAAAAATTCAGCCCCCAAGACGACCGAAAAGGGAAGTGCCAAGATAGGGGAATACCTGCATCCAAAGCGCCAACTCGAGGCCGTAGAGAAAGTGAAGGACTGGGTGAAAGAGGCCCAAGAGCACCTAAGGGACACTGAGCCTATCCTAGAGTACGAGATCGATGATCTCCCCAGCATAAGCACGCTAGTCTCACCCCCTCGACCAAAGTCAGGAGATGCAATCGCACCACAAGCAGCACCACTTAGGCCAAGCCTTGATGCTTCAGGGTTGCAAATCAGTCACGGCCATTGGCCAAGACAATCTGGGTTAGGAGAGAGACGAACAGTCAACTCCTTACCACGCAGCACCACAAGCAGCACCACTTAGGCCAAGCCTTGATGCTTCAAGGCCGCAAATCAGTCACGGCCATTGGCCAAGACAATCCGGGTTAGGAGAGAGACGAACAGCCAACAGCCTCCTTACCATGCTAGTGACCACCCATGTGACGTTAAGCCTAGGAGACTTGCTTAAGCAGCATCCCACCCTATGGCAAGACCTCAAACAGTGGGTTGAGAGGTCACGAGAACAAGCTGTTGATCTGCATGACTATGATGTAGAAACACAAATATCGAGTCTAGCATTGCACTCTGTGCCAAAATCCTTGCATGTTAATGCTTTTTGGGAAGCATCAAGATGCATGCAGTATTACCGATCCTAGCCTTAGGTGACACAATGAGAAAGGGGATTGTAGACACAGGAACCATGGTTAGTGTGATGAGCCACGCAGTACTTCAGACTACTTGGGAAAACCCACCTGTCAAGACCACTCGGTTTAATGTCACATTAGCAAACGGCATGAGAGTGAAGCCATTCGGGGTACTTAAAAACTGGCCAATGAGAATTGCAGGTGTCTAGTTCTCTATCGACTTTATAGTCATGAAGGGGGTGGACTACGATATCCTATTAGGCCAATCCTGGATGTGTAATGCTAGATTTATCCAAGATTGGGGGTAACGGCTTGATCTTCCTAGGCAACAGAACGAAAGCTGTGAGGGTAGAGATGGACACTTAGAAGACCTCACCAGTCGACTTGGATGCTATCTCTGCGATGCTCAAAGGTAACGCTCAAGTCAAGCAGTCTTATGGGCCCTTGACCAAGTATATCCCATGCCCAAAGGATGAGCGAGATTGGATGCATGTCCTTGCTACATCGACCTGCCATTCTCGGATCATGAGGCATATGAGCAAGCCATCAAGATGATGGGCAAGTCCGACGGCGCGCCCTCCGTACTAGTTTGCATGATGGCAGGAACCCTTCGTGGGAGACCTAAGCCATCACCTTCCAAGTGCCAAAAAACAAAGGAGAACTCCAGGAGATTCTGAAATACTTTAACAGACAAGCTAGCTGACAATCTAGTAGCAAACTTCAAACCACTCCAGGATCTCTTTGACGAATCCAAGTGGCAATGGACCAGGGTGCATGACTTAAACCTTATGTACAACTGGGCCCTAGACTCGGATCAATGACAAGAGATATACCAAGTCCTAGAAGACGACGAGAGTCTGACGCAGAGGACTTTGATGAAGAGTACGAAGACTACCAATCCTTTAGGACGAAAGTGAGGGTGAGATA
The DNA here is from genome assembly GCF_053477565.2 of Lygodium microphyllum. Taxonomy (NCBI): domain Eukaryota; kingdom Viridiplantae; phylum Streptophyta; class Polypodiopsida; order Schizaeales; family Lygodiaceae; genus Lygodium; species Lygodium microphyllum. The sequence continues at coordinate 45,862,483 of NC_141155.1, read as the reverse complement.
GATACTGTAGAATACGACACTGAGGGACATGAAATAGAACAAATATGGGCAGACTCCAAGCCACAGAAAAAGAGTGTCTTTAGGATAGAGCAAGGGGTCATGCGCATGGATTGTGATCACCCTTGGTTAGAACACATAGGAGCCATAGACTTTGAGCAAGTAGGCCTAGCCCAACCGGGAACAACATCAGTGCTTAGGACAGAATCACCATCTGAACTGCGACCACCATGGGAGATCACCTCTTCTAGCGAAGACGGAAAGTTTGACTCTAAGTCGGAGGTACGTTAGGATAGTGACCCAGAAATACCTAAGCCGCCCAAGACCCGACGCACCAAGGGGGACCTACCCGTCCACTTGAGGTGCAGACGATTGAAGCAGGAAAGGGCAAAACAACCCAGGGACACATGCACAGACAAACAGCGAAAACTGCGGGACCGCCCTAAAAGATTTATGAAATTCAAGAAAGGAGATAGGGTAAATGATCCTATTGGGTGCCAAATGGCAAGGGCAAACAAGTGAACCAATCGAGGGACCAGCCAAGGTCAAGAAGGTGAACCTAGCCCAGGAAGGGAGACACCTCGACTAGCCTTCATTGCCGAGGAAGAAGAAACGAGTCTTGTCGCTCTCTTGCAAGAGTATGTAGACATATTCACTTGGTCCTTGGAAGAGCTTAAAGGGGTAGATCCGAGTGTAGTGGCTCATAATATACCCATGACACCAAACGCAACACCGGTGAAGCAGCGAATGTACCCTATGAATCCAAAACACGCTCATGCTATCAAGGAAGAGATTGATAAGCTGATGAGAGCGAGATTCATTTATGAAATTGAGCACACGAACTGGGTATCATCCATAGTCATCGTGATGAAGAAAAATGGAAAAATCAGAGTGTGTGTCAATTACAAGAAGGTGAACACTGCTACTAAAAGGGACAATTACCCATTGCCATACATCGAGCACATGCTTGAAAGAGTGGCAGGAAAAGAGGCCTATAGTTTTCTAGATGGCATCTCAGGATACAATCAGGTGCAAGTGCATCCTACCAACAGGCATAAGACTGCCTTCACCATTGAGTGGGGCATCTTTGCTTACATAGTCATGCCTTTCGGGTTGACTAATGCCCCTGCCACTTTCCAACGCCTCATGTGCACCATATTTAAAGACATGCTTCGCAAAGAGTTGGAAGCCTTTGTCGATGACCTCTAAGTTCACTCAACTTGGATGGAACACTTAGACAAACTCCAAGCAGTCTTCGAGCGATGTCACCTATATCATCTCTCCTTGAACCCCTTAAAATGCCAGTTTTGGGTGAAGCACGGATGCATCCTAGGCCACGTGGTGTCGAAGAATGGCATTGCCACTAACCTCTCGAAAGTCAAGGTTATTGTTGACCTTCCATCCCCAATCAACTACAAGGGAGTCCAATGCTTTTTAGGCCATACGGGATACTATCGGTGGTTTGTACTAAATTACGCATTGATAGCCAGACCTTTATACAAGCTGCTGATTGTCTTTGAATGGACTGAAGCATGCCAATGAGCATACGAAGAGTTAAAGAAGGCTCTAACCACAACACCAATTCTACGAGCCCCAGATTGGACCATTACCTTCCACGTGCATATCGGTGCTTCTAAATTTGCTGTGGGAGCAATGTTGTGCCAACCTGGTGAGCACAACCTAGACTATCCAATGAGCTTTGCTAGCAGACAACTCACTGAGATGGAAATGAACTACTTGATGATAGAAAGAGAGGGCTTGGACATGGTGTTTTCTGTGAAGAAGTTCCGACATTATCTATTGACTACACCCTTTACCTTTTTTGTGGACCATCAAGCCTTGCTATATCTAGTGAATAAACCTTGCGCTACAGGATGCATAGCTCGGTGGCTCCTTCTATTTTATGAGTTTGACTTCTCTGTGGTTGTACGGAAGGGAAAATAGCACTACATGGCTGACCATATGTCACGCATCCCCACAGGAGAAGCCGCTGGAGAAGGCACTGCTGATGAATTGCTAGACGCCCACCTCTGCAAGAGAGATTTATTCAAGGCCGAACTAACGCCATATTGGGCAGATGACATGGCCCAAGTGCTTGAGCACGGACTACCTGAACGACCGATAGAGAAGGCAAGACTGAGGTGACTCATTCTCAAGATCCAACCCTACCAGTTGATAGCAAGCCAGTTGTATCGCCTAGGGCAAGATGGATTGCTGTGTAGATGTGTGTGTGAGCATGAGATGCACGACGAGCTCTCAAAGGCACACAGTGAAATTGCTGGTGGACACTTTAGCGGAGACACAACAGCCCACAAGGTGCTGCAGTCTCAATTATGGTGGCCAACGTTGTTTCGTGATACAGCACGATTTGTTAAGCATTGTGACGAGTGTCAGTGGACAAAGGTCCCGATTCGAAAGGATCAAATGGAGTTGACCCCAATCATTGCATGACAACCCTTCAAAAAATGGAAAATCAACTTCATAGGACCCATCAGCCCTGCTGCACAGTGTTCGCAGGCCAAATACATCATTGTGGCCACAGACTACCTAACGAAGTGGGGAGAGGCGAGAGCAATACGAAGAAATGATACTCGAACGACTGCCAAGTTCTTGTGGGAGCAGGTAATCTTGCGATTCGGTTGCCCCATCAAACTAATCAGTGACCAGGGCACACAGTTCATCAATGAAGTGATAGCGTATCTCCTATTCACCTTCCTAATTATCCATCAGAAATCCTCTTCATACTACCCTCAAGCAAACGGCCAGGCAGAATCCACGAATAAGATTCTTGTCAATGTCCTAATCAAAGTAGCCTCTGCCTTGCACAGCGACTGGGACAACAAGCTGATGGCAACCTTGTGGGCTTATCGCACAGCTTATAAAATGGCTATCGGCCAGACCCCCTTTAGGTTGACCTATGGAACCGAAGCAATTCTCCCTATAGAATTCTTCGTGCCTAGCCTGAGAATCGCACTTTAGGAGCGATGGGAAGGAAAGGAGGCATGGACGCAATGCCTAGTTGAACTCGAATGCCTCTCCTCGGAGACTCGCCTTCTAGCCACTCATGCCCTCATATCTAAGAAGGCACGACACAAGAGCTGGTTTCACAAACACGTCAAGCAACGCGACTTTGAATAGGGTGACTTAGTGCTCCTATACTCAATTAAGGGGCATAAGCAAAAAATGAAGTTTAGGGGACTTGGACCTTTCAAAGTTCATGCAATCAGCCGAACGGGCAACGTCGAGCTCAAGACTCTAGACGGTGTGAGGGAATAGGCTTCTTCAATGGCAGTCATGTCAAGAACTACTATCCTCCCACGCATCCTTTGTATGAGCCACCAATGTTGGAACCACCTATCAAAGCACCAGTCATAGAGCCCGCATACCTGCACATCACGGTCTCACTGCCAAGGGAACATGCACCTTCAATGCCTTGATTGACGAGGGAGCAGACTTCAATGTCTTGACTCAGGATCATTGGACCCAACTTGGCAAACCACCATTACAACCCACTAATGGCAAATTAACCCCATATGGGGGCTGCTCAAACGCACTTCTAAGCAAGTGCAGGGCCACCATTTCTATCAAGTCTGAGACTATACCAATGATCTTATACGTATTGCCAGACGCCAAAGACACAGGCACGGAATCGCTGCTAGGGCGAACCTTCAAAAAGAAAACTCACTGCAATGTTGATTATGAGTTGTAGTGCATCCACCTCACCATGGGCAACGTTTGCATTGTTACAGCTTTCAGCAAGGGCTACATGACCTCACCACAGTCTGCAAGGCCACTGGTAGAAGTATTAGTAGCCAAATCTAAGGAGGGGATTAGTGCTTGGCCACCACCCACCAACTCTCAAGAACCATTGCTCATGGCAGCAAAAGCTAAGGCCCAACAGCCTAGGTTTCAATGGAAGCCTAAACAGCTACAACCGTCGCCTAGGAGTCGACGCACACATCCTCATAAGACTCGAAGCTCTAAACCTAGAAAACCAAGGTGCAGTCACAGAAATCGGCGCATGATCAAGCAAAGGTGGGTCCCTAAAGCCCTCTTGCACACGCAAGGCTACTATGAAGGGAATGCTTGGATATGGATCCCTAAAGCCCACACGGCCAAAGGCACCACTCATACGCTACCCTCAAGCTTGATCACCCCAAGTCCCATGGAATCTCAAAACCATAAACCGCAGCGCTTTCCAGACCCACATCCATCAAGCTCATCCATGCACATGCCCAAGAGAGTCGAACAAGCGTATTGATCCAAACGACAGACATCGTCACATGAGCCATCACCTGCTAGAGCCAATCCGACTACGATGATCCATTCTAAAGGCAACAATCCATCGGATGTAGCTGCTAGTTCCCCATCCCTAATCCAGGAGGTCCAACCGCAATCTCAAGAACAACCGCAACCGCAACTATTCGTTATCAAAGGCTCTAGTGCCATCAAACCCCAACCACCAGCACGTCTTAAATCCTCCTATGAGTGAAAATCATATTTGATAATGGCCTCAGATCTAGCCGAAGCTATGGGGGATGACGTAGTTGATTGGATTAGATGACTAGATGCCATTTTCAGAGAGCTAGCTCTGAGCTACAACCGCTTGGACTTAGGGTTGTTGCCCAAACCTTTTGCAATAGAAGTTTGTACGATGTCTTGTTCTTGGGAGACGTTTGGACTTGCCTTCGCAAAAGTAGCTAATTCCACTGCTAAATTGCTCAAAAGCAAGATCTCTAAATAGCAAGCCCTCAAATAGTGCCTCGTCACATCATATGATCTGCGAACCACTTCTGCCATCACTGACCAAGAAATTGCAGAATTATCAAAACTTGCTGATACTGAATCCTCATTCTTGAGGTACTAGTACACTCTTAGGTTGCAATTGGAAGTTGAAGGGTGTCAAGTCATTACAAACGCTGAGCATCATCACGCAATCAAAACAGCGGAGTACGACCCCACTTACGTTGCACCAACCTCGTATAGAGTGTTAACCATTTTTCGTGGCCAACCCTTGGAAGAGCACATCAAAGGACACCCTTACCTCGATCGCCTATTGACTGAGGAAGAGCTACATATTGTTAGCCGTGTCACTTCCGGTGACTTTCTAATAGATGTTCTTACTTACATCACACACATAGGCACTTGACCTTTTGATCTAGACCACGAAGCTCAGTTAGAGTACAACCATGATTTCTACACTTGGTTCCTATGCCGGTAACTCCTAGACCCATTGCAGAATGCCCTCGACCTTCTAACCTTCAATCCTAGGAAGGATTCTTCTCGAGCTGGGAGGGGAGGGGGGTGAGGTGAATAAAATTAAAACCAAGGAAAATCAAGCAAAACGCATAAACACATAAACAATGAGCGAGGTAGGAAAAATGGCACGAGAACTTTGAAATAAAGGGAAAAAAGTTAAGGGTTGAAGGGAATATTCTACATTGGATTGGATTTTAATGCTTTCATTCAATAAACATATAGAGTCTTTCTTTTTAATTATGACTTTTCTAGTAAATTATTATTTTGGAAGCACTAATGAAAACTTGGGATCAACAGGAACAAAAGATGTCATAGCAAGACCGCGCCCACCGATTTCCATTCACGGAGGAGGAAAGAACGCAATACCACATCACCCTTGAAAGCCGGGCCTACAACCAGATCAAGCTCAAAACCATTCATAACATAGAGGGTGTGGTTGCCAAGGAGGAAGTGGCCAAGAGAGTCATTGAGCAATGCACCCTCACCAAGTACCTCGAGAAATTTGCGCAAGAGCCTAACCACACAAAGTGTGTAGAGTTTCTCATGACATACGACCATGACCATGAGTGTGGCACCGTGATGGTGGAAAGGGGAGAAAATGGTAAACAAGTGCAGGTTCACTTAAACCCAGCCTTGGTGGAGAAGGCGTTGGGATTGGAGCCAAAGATAGAGAAAAAGCAGAAGAGGGATATGTATGCCATGCTAAAAATGAAAAAGGAGGATGTGCTAACTAATGATGATAGCATCAACATCCAAGACATTCCTGATGCAGAAGCCAGACTATAAGTGAAGCTAGTACACGCGCTCTTCTCCAGCCAGCGCTACAACTCCTTAATGCATCAAACCAGCGTGTCTGTGCTGGAGAATGTAGCAGCTCACACCTTGCATGAAGTCGATTGGAATGGATATGTATGCAAAACCATTGACCAAGCAGCTAAAGCACTAGCTTTAGGAAGTACACTAGCAGGAGGGGAGTCCCTAGCTTCCAAGGCCATAGAAAGAAAGAAGGCCTCGTCCAAGGCCTCATTCATTGCCTATGGAAGCATTTTGACCGCGCTCATCTAGGAGCTAGTGAAGGAGACACAATGTGCAAAAGAAGGAGAAGGAGAAACGCCTGACAGGTCACCCCCTCACTAGGACCAAGAGAGGTCCATTGATAGGACCGAGAGTGATAAGGAAGGGTAGGAACAAGAAGAACAATCAGGCAAAAAGCAGGCCAAGAAACCCAAGAAGAAGACGGCACAAAAGAAAAAGAAGCAGGATGAAGGCCGCAAGAAGGAGAAAGAGGACTTGGAGAAGGCAAAAAGAGAATCCCTCAAGGAGGCTGAGGAGAGGGGGAAGAAGAAGAAACAGGAAGAAGAAAAAGCAAGGGAAGAAATCAACAAGGCTAAAAAGGTGTCGAAGTAGGAGGCGAGAAGAGGAAAATGAAAGAACATGAAGAAAAAGAGAAATTGGAGGAAGAGTAAAGAAAAACTGAAGAAAAAAGGCAAAGAAGAGCTGCTAATGAAGAAGAGGAACTGAGAAGGAAGGAGGAGGAGGACTTGGCCGAAGCTACACACTGGTCAATCGGGCAGCAGAGCAAGGCCGATGATCTGGGAGCCTAGAGCCCGCTGAGGGAAGACGGGCCTCGTTCCACCACGCAAGTATCAGAAATCACACCGCCCCCTGTCCTTGAAGGCAAAGGCAAGGCCCTTATCCATCTTATCCCTACCCTCATGGTGCCTCTCACCGAACCAACCACCCTCACCCCTAGCATCCCCACCAGCGCAGAGGTCTCCAACTTCGTGGTATGGATGAAGTATTTTATTAATAAAGAAATAGCCTAGGGGAAAGAGCACGGAGACCACGACCACGGGGCAAAAGAGACCAGCCACACAGATGCTGAGTCGAGACAGGACTAAAAACGTCAAAAATTGGAGGCCTCAACCACTCCAATCCACACAACAGTGACGCCACCAGTCAATTATGACAAGTACGTCGCCGAGTTTCTCTCCCAACTGGAGAAGACTAAGGAGGAAAAGAAGATGGCTGTGGTTGATTTGGTAGCAGAAAAGGAGTCGGTAGCTACATTCCAACTCGAAAAGACCCACACAATAGCTATGTAGCAACGAGAGATCTCTGATCTCAAACAAGAATTAAAGGCCAAGGAGGACATGGAGGAGAGCTATAAGCAGTGGAGGATGAAAATTAGGAATTAGTGCAAATACAGAGAGAGTATAAGCTCCTCCTGATGTAGCATGGGGAATTGGAGGTGAAAACTGCCAACATCGAGCAAATGATGGAGGAATTAAATACCAAAGAAGAGAAGAGAAAGCAGGAGAGGGACGAGCAGCAAAAGAAGATCGAGTCTATAACCGATCAGCTACACTTGGGAAAGAAAGAGCAAGAGAACATGAGCAGGGAGCTGAAAGACCAAGAGCGGAAGCTCATAACCCTGGTACAGAAGCAGGGAGAGAGCATGGAAGAAATGAACAAGAGAGCAGAGTAATGGGCAGTGCAGAACGAAAAAAGGGTGAAGACACTGGCACAGTGCCTCGCTTTGGTAGAGAAAGAAAAGATCCTCACAGAGAGTAAAGCAGAAGCACCCTAGAAAACCTTCAATGCCCAGCAAAAGGCCTTCATTAACACACTAATGGACACCACCCGCCATGGGGGAAAGGAGTCGTTGGAGGTGGTACAAAAAAAACTCAGCATCGCACGCAGAGCTCTACACGCAGGGCTACAAATGCCACCTAACTTGCGGAGGTTAGACTGAGCCTAGAAGAGCAATGAAAGTACCTGCTACTGGCTGGCCTAACCCCCTAGGAAATTGACGCAATGGGCTTTGAAGAAGGAGCACAACAAGAAGACCGACAGGGGGAGGAGGCTAAGCTTGAATTCGATATGGGGAGATTCAGAGAAGAGGTAATCCCACAACCCCCCTTGCCGCATTCCCAAGAGCAACAACAGATTGGTCCATCTATGAAGAGATAAGCCGCACTCAGGGAAAGACGGAGAAAGTTAGTCAAAGAAACCAGGAAGCAACTGAGGGCCAAACCAGTCATGCAGTCGTTCGCACCCCTCCCACCGTGCCCTGATGACATGCCTGCTGGATTCCACACAGAGCTGGTAATTTGGGAGCGGCAGGAAAGAGAAAAAGACCCATTCACCTTCAGCTTCCTCATGCCCAATAGCTTGCGGAGGGTCCTACCGCTCAAGGTGATGGAGGAGGTGATCGCGCCTGGCAGCCGACTAGGATAGAAGTGGCTGGAGGAAAGGAAGAGGACCCCCACTCTTTGGAAAAATGAAGAAGCTGAGTTTTGGCAAAACAAGGTGTTTGAAGTACCACATATTGTACAGGGATAGAACTGCCTGTTGAGAAATCGAGCTCCACTCGTGATATGCCAGGGTGACCGTTGTGCATTTATGTCACCGACTTGTCAGTTGCAGATGCGGTTGGTACACCACCCATGAATAATAGCTAGATGACAGCTATCCTTATCTACTCTAGTTCGTGGCTCAATTAGTATGCCACCTTAGTTATTTGAGTTTGGTTTGAGACCCATATATAGGGTTCTTCTATTTCTTTGTACTTGAGTTCTTTTGACTTACACAACTAAGAAGAGGAAAACTGTTTTCAGCCTCCACCCTTGTGTGTATTCCCCCATTGTGCAAGCAAGAAAGCTACAAGTGAGACTCCTTCCTTCTCTCCCACAATCTTGACATGGTATCAGAGCCTTGTTCGTGGTAAGGAGCTCAAGAAAGCAAGCCAAGCTCGCAATGTTCTGGTAAGAGGAGCAGTGTTGCTTTCATTTTCTGTTTTGGGAGCAGATCTCTGCATAACACAGCCGAAAATTGCAGGAGTGCATTGTCTCAGGCTGAGACACCCTTCGCGGTGAAGCAAGAGGGCAGTATATGCTGCGGGAAGGGCTATAGCCCTTGGCGACCCTGTTTTTTTTATTTGAGGCCATTTAGGGGCTTGTTTTGGAGGCGGAAGTTTTCTGCACGCACTAAGGAAAAGACCCAGTTTTATGCTGTGCGACCACTATTCTACAGGTCGGTGAAAAGTTACTGTAGACATTGCATCGTATGCTTGTAAGCAGAGACATTGGGAGTTACAGAATCATCCTTGTTGCCTGTTGATGCAAAATCGTCACTAGGAATTGACTGTGTGGTCAAATACCACTTTCATCAGTTTTGCAGCTTAGCCCTTGTGAGGCTGAAGCTGTGTTCTTTGCAGTGACAGAATTTTTTTGCAGTGTTCTGTAATGGCGTCTGATTCTCTCTCACAGATTGTCACTGAAAAGCTTGACAAGAACAACTTCCAAGCATGGAAGTTTAGAATGACGAATTTCCTTATGGAAAAAGGATATTGGGAATTTGTTGCAGGAAATGAAGAAGAACCAGTTCTTCCTGATATTCCCAATCAACAGCAAATGCAAGCATTTAAAGCATGGCATGAGAGAGCCAGGAAAGTTATGTGCTGGCTGTCTATCAGCATTTCAGACTCTATGATTGTGCATATTCAAGATGCAAGTACGCCAAAGGAGGCATGGGATACTTTGTCAAAAATGTATAGCACAAATACGCAAGCCAGGAAAATGCAGCTCAAGTAAGAGTTGCATAATGTGCAAAGAGAAAATATGAGCATCAATGACTATCACATGAAGGTGAAGAAGATTGCAGATGCACTTGCTTCCATTGGGTCACCAGTGGAAGATGATGATTTAGTTTCTGTGACCTTGAATGGTCTAGGAAAGGATTATGCACAGTTTCGAATATCCATTTCCGTCCGTGAAAGATTTCCTGATTTTGAGGAGTTGATTGCTCTTCTAATTTCTGAGGAGCAGAGAAATGGTGGTGCATCTTCTTCAGGAGGAACTTCAAACGAAGCTGTCTTCTACTCAAATGCTGGAAGAGGTAGAGGCAGAGGTAGAGGAGGCCAATCTGGAGGCCGTGGTACAAATCAGAATATGCAGCAAACTCAAAAAAACCAGTCCTATGGAGGAGGACGTGGTAACTCTAGAGGCAAGGGGAGCCAAAGAGGTCATGGTAGATAGCAAAGAGGCCAAAATGCAAACAGTAATGCTGAATGCTACTACTGTGGTAAAATGGGTCATATGGCTAAAGACTGCTATAAAAAGCAGAATGACATCATGAATGGAAAACTGCAACAAGGGAATTATGCATCTTCTAGTAGACAGGGTGATGACAGAAATGAGCATTTGTTTATGGTGCAGCACATGACCAATTCTGTGACAAGTGCAAAAGAAAGTAATGATGTGTGGTATGTTGACTCAGGTGCATCAAACCACATGATAGGTCATGTAGAATGGATGCAGGATGCAAGGAAAATGGAAAAACCAGGATTTGTGGAGACCGGTGATGATACTGCACATCCTATTGTGCAGATTGGAAATATTCATTTGTCTATGCAGGATGGGAAAAAGAAATACCTGTCGGATGTATTTCATGTTCCGAATATCACCAAGAACCTGGTTTCTGTTGGTCAAATGGTTAAGCAGGGCTTGCAAGTCAGATTTAATTCCCATGGATGCTTTGTTGAGGATATGAAAAATAAAGGTCGCTTGATAGCAAAAGGAAAGCAGAAGGGCAGAATGTTTACATTGGATGCAGACAGGCCTGAATTGAGTGCAGCAATGTTTACACATGGGACCGGTGTAGTTGCAGATATTGATATCTAGCATAAACGCATTGGTCATGTTAATGTACAGCGACTTAAATCAATGCAGGCCCAAAATATTGTTGCAGGATTGCCAAAATTCAAGGTTGCATAAATGCATAAGATATGTGAAGCTTGTCAGTTTGGAAAACAGGCAAGGAAACCATTTCCTAGATATGTTCAAGAGAGTAAGAAGCCATTGGAATTAATCCACTCTGATGTGTGGACTACTAAAGCTGCATCTCTTGGAGGCTTCATTATTTTGTCACTTTTATTGATGACTATAGCAGAAAAGTTTGGGTGTATTTTATGAAAAAGAAAAGTGAAGTTTTTGGGCATTTCAAAACTCTTAAAGCTATGGTTGAAAAAGAAACACGCCTGCAAATAAAATGCCTAAAGTCAGATGGAGGGGGAGAGTACCTCTCAAATGAGTTTGCAAGGTTTCTGCAGGAGCATGGCATAAAGCAGCAATATTCATGCAGTCATACCCCACAACAAAATGGAATTGCAGAAAGGAAAAACAAGCATATTGGAGAGGTATCTCGTGCCATGCTCAACGAAAAAGACTTGCCAGATTTTTACTGGGCTGAAGCAGTTGCTACAATAGTCTACATAATGAGCAGGACTCCCACTGCAGCAATACATGGGATGACTCCAGAGGAGAGGTATACTGGTAGGAAACCAGATATTTCTCATTTGAAGATTTTTGGTTGCATTGCCTATGTTTATGTGCCAGATGAGTTGAGATCCAAGTTGGATCCAAAAGCTGAGTAGTGCATCTTTATTGGTTACTCTTTGCAGCACAAAGGATATAGATGTTATAACCCTTCTACTCATAAGTTTACAATGAGCAGAGATGTTGTTTTTTATGAGATGAGTAGCTAGTATAAACCAATAAATGTGATTGATAATGTAGATGCACAGAATAGTAATGCTGCACAGAATTCACAACAGCAGTCACAAGATATTAGTGGACCTGGAGCGTCCTCTAGCAGTAGTTCACATTCTTCGCCATGGATAGGCAGATTGAGATCAGGAGAATCTTCTCAAAGCAATGCAGATAGTGGTATGCAGGTATCACGAAAAGGAAAAGAGAAGGTAGATCAGCCCATGTTTGATGTGAATGCAGGTCACTCTTATGTGGATGGTGAATCCAGTGGCTCAGAACAGAGCATTGATGATGAGTTGGGTATTCCTTCTATTGTTACACCTGGAGTAAGGAAGACCAAGGATGTTTTGAGAGCACCTAGGAGTGAACCTACTTTGCGCAGGTCTACGAGAGCTAGGTATCCTGTGGATAGGCTGAAATATGATGGATTTACAGCCATTCACTATGCCTATATAGTCAAAGTGATACATGAATCAGAACCCACTTCTTTTGAGCAAGCCATGGGAAAAGAAAAATGGGAGAAAGCCATGGATGAAGAAATGGATGCCTTGGAATCAAATGCTACATGGGAATTGGTACCTTTGCCTAAAGGTAAGAATGCAATTGGCTGTAAGTGGGTTTATAAGGTGAACCATATGAAGAAACATTCAGTCCGGTTGCAAGGATGGCAACCGTAAGAGCAGTCATTGCTATGGCTGCATCAAAGGAATGGTCTTTACATCAGATGGATGTAAAGAATGCCTTCTTGCATGGTGATTTGCAAGAAGAGGTCTATATGGAGCAGCCACTAGGTTATGTGCATGCTGTTCATCCTGAGTTTGTTTGCACGTTGAAGAAAGCCTTGTATGGCTTGAAGCAAGAACCTAGAGCATGGTCTGACAAGATAGGACAGTATCTTGTCACTATTGGCTTTCAGATTTCCAAGGCAGATTTCTCACTTTATGTGAGAAAAATAGAGAAAGGTATTATGCTACTTGTCATTTATGTTGATGATTTGATTATGACAGGTGACAGTGATGAAGATATCCTTCATGTGAAAATGCTATTGAAGCAGAAGTTTGAGATGAAGGATTTGGGAGAGCTGCGTTATTTCTTGGGCATTGAGGTGATTAGATCACCAAGTGGGATACGGCTCTTGCAAAGGCAGTATGGATTGGACATGCTGTCCAAATATGGGATGACAGGCTGTAAGCCTATTTCAGTTCCTTTGGAGCAGAATGTGAAGCTGAGGGCAGGTGCAGGTGAGCTTCTGGAAGACCCTACTATGTATAGATACATAGTAGGAAGTTTGATTTATATGACTATTACCAGGCCAGATTTGAGCTATGTTGTTGGATTGGTAAGCCAGTTTATGCAGGCTCCAAGGAAACCGCATTTGGATGCGGCTAGACGCATACTCAGATATGTGAAGTCCACATTGCAGTATGGACTATTTTATGAGACTGGGGTTCAGATACAATTACATGGATACACTGATGTTGATTGGGCTGGTAGTATTTCTGATAGACGATCTACCAGTGGATATGTGTTCTCTTTTGGGAGTGCTGCAGTCACTTGGAGCAACAAGAAACAGCCTATAGTTGCCTTGTCGAGCACAGAGGCTGAGTACAGGGGCACAGCAATGGCTGCATGTGAGGTATCTTGGTTGCATAAGCTACTTTATGATATGCATCAGCCTACAGATGGGCCAGTTGTCATTTATTGTGACAACATGAGTAGTATACACTTGGCAAATAACCCAGTCTATCATGCTAGAACAAAGCACATTGAGGTGCATTATCACTATGTGCGGGAGAGGGTTTTACTAGGTCTTATTGATCTAGTTTATGTCAACACAGAGGATCAGGTAGCTGACATATTCACGAAGGCATTGGGCACAGAGAAGCTGCGCAAGTTCCGAGACTTGCTTGGTGTGCAGGAATTAGGATTGAGCTCGAGGGGGAGTGTTGAGATATCGAGCTCCACTCATGATATGCCAGGGTGACCGTTGTGCATTTATGTCACCGACTTGTCAGTTGCAGATGCGGTTGGTACACCGCCCATGAATAATAGCTAGATGATAGCTATCCTTATCTACTCTAGTTCGTGGCTCAATTAGTATGCCACCTTAGTTAGTTGAGTTTGGTTTGAGACCCATATATAGGGTTCTTCTATTTCTTTGTACTTGAGTTCTTTTGGCTTACACAACTAAGAAGAGAAAAACTGTTTTCAGCCTCCATCCTTGTGTGTATTCCCCCATTGTGCAAGCAAGAAAGCTACAAGTGAGACTCCTTCCTTCTCTCCCACAATCTTGACACTGCCAACCCCTATGCAGGAGGCAGGTGTGCAACATCAGCATGCTCACCTGGATGGATTTTTGCAACACCCTGCCCTATGAGAGGAACAGCCCCACATTCATGGCGTACCCTTGTAGGATAGGTGTGGATTTTGTTGCCACTCTCCATGGGCGTTATGACTTTCCTATCATCTACAACTCTAATGCTGCCTTTTTCGAACATACCCTCCTCTTTGACTTGGGAAGCCTGGATGATTCCATGATGCATTTCCTCACGGATTTCTCTTCATGCCCCGATCTAGCCTTTGTAACTACATGTAATTGTCTTAGGTTACTTAAGTTATTACTTAAGCAAGACCCGACCCCACAAGAATATGGCATGCCTTCCCTCTTCTTTGACCCTAACGCCATCGACAGCTGTGCCATGGCACGTCTGATGATGAGGGCTAGGCTCCTCCCCTCTTTTTGCCTAGCTCTCCTAGAAGATATGAAAGACAGCCAGTTCACTAGATGCAATCATCCTTTCTCTCCACCACCTCCCTCCACGTCCGCATGAATCTGAAAGGATACATGCAAAGCTATCAATTTTTGAGCAAATCCATCCGACCCCCTTCTCCGTCTAATTCAGATGAGGAGAATTAGGCACTGACTGTCATTCTACTAATGTAATACTATTTTATAGTTTTTTTTAAAAAGCATGAAAGGAAAAGCAAGAAGAACATTACACACGGACTGGACAAAACAACTCACTTGCAGAAGCACTTAGCACCACATAAAGCACGATCACTGCACCTAGGGGTCCTCAAGCTAGGCATGCCCAGTGGCTTCGGTCGACTGGCTCCGCTCCTAACCCCCTAGCCCTTTTTTCTCCCCCACTTCAGGCTTAGGGCCTATCAAGGGCAAGGCATACCTAGGGGGGTAACACTCGCCTATAGTTAGACCTATCACCCTAAGCTACTTGTACACACCTCCCTTTGCACAAATGGGGTCCTCAAGTGTGGGACATCACCCAGGCTAGCATGTGGTTAGACCCAACTCCCCATTCCACTAGCATAAGCACAATACACTACACAATAAGGTAGACACCCCCCTTAGGTAGAGAACTGCACCTTTTCCTTCCAGGCATCACAAGGGCGACAAACCACCAACTTCCGAGGCCCCCGTCATGCACTTTCTATCCATTTGTCTTCTCCAACAAACCTCATTACCAAGCTTCCATAAGCACCTGAGTTTACACATGGCCCTACCCTCACACGACTACTTTGCCAACTGCCTATTAAACCCCAACAGCAGCCAAAAGTGCCATGGGACTGGTACCCGTCTCGGAGGGGGGTAATGTTAACCCCAAGTAAAGAAGGTGGAAAAATGAATGAAAAAGCAAAAAAATGATGGAAAATGAGCAAAGACACGTAAGCGGCCTCTAAAGCTAAGCTGGGGCCAAAAGCGTAATTTTAAATGAAAGGCGCCTCAAAAAACTCCAAAAACTCATATAAAAGAGCGCCAAGCTCCCTCCCATGCCAAGTGTAAAATATTAGATGAGTCTAGACTAGAGACATAAGGCTAGAAGAGGAAATAGGGAAAGGACCTTGCCACAATGACCGGTCATGTAAAAAAGGGATGGGTGCCCATGGGATTTTAGGGCTTGTATATAAAGTTCAAAAAGTGAATGGAAGCTCATTCTTTGGTGTATGGCTAATAAGAGCTCTCTTCTTCTTCTCTTCTCCTTACTTGTGTGTGCTCTTGAGAGTATGAGAGAGTGAGTGTGTGGGAGTGAGGGATCAAGAGGATGAAGCTCTTCACCATCTCTTCTTCTCTTCTCTTATCTTCTCTTCTCTTCTCTTCTCTCGTGCGCGTGGCTATGGTGGATGGAACTTGGAGATGGAGGAGGCTTGAGGATGCTTGAGCTAGCATCTAGGATCGTGGAGCTGCCAGTATGTGCAAGAGAGAAGGCAACTCATATCGGCATCAAGGTAAGCTCACTACACTTGTAGGATCGACGGTGCATCGGCTAGGTGAGAGATAGCCATTAGAGCTTGCTTGAAACGCTTGAAACAATAAGCGGTCCGTGGGTCTTGGCAGTTGAGCAAAGGCTCCCACATAGAGCTACTATGTCCTTGTGTGCATATTTTTCTTGCTTAGGATGTTGCACAAATCTAATAAAAGGGTTATATTTGAAGACAAGCCGCTTATATGTGTCCACTCATATGGATGAGAGGTTGGTTGCATCATATGTATAACTACTATTGGATCTTAGGGGATAAAAGGGTTATATTTGAAGACAAGCCGCTTATGTGTGTCCACTCATATGGATGAGAGGTTGGTTGCATCATATGTATAACTACTATTGGATCTTAGGGGATGTGGTTAAGAGGATATATGAAACGACAACAACATGGATATATATATATATATATATATATATATATATATATATATATATATATATATATATATATATATATATATATATATATATATATATATATATATATATATATATATAGGTAGGAATCCATTTGATGCTTAGTAAGGACCTTCATTGGATAAAGAGCAAATCATATCACATTAGCCTTGTGGTGATATACTACCTTCTTATTGTTCATGATTTTGCATATTCACTTTAAGTGTATGTATGTAAGATAAGGTTGCTAAGGAAGCCTTCACAAATTTTGGAAATAATGAGATTGATAAGTTAATGACAATTTATGGAGATGGAAAGGTTGGGTTTTTTGTATGTAATTTTGATTTTACTTGTGCAAAAGATAAGAGACAAAATGATAACTCAAGTATTTTAGACTCCAAGTTGTTTAGTGAGAAGTATTGAAGCTTTAGAATACTTGCGTTGCAAGTTCTTGAAATTCATGAATGAGAGAAGTATGATATGTTATTAACTTTAGATCATGTTTCATTGTTTCAATGCTTCACAACTATTTGTGAAAGAGGATTCATTGTCCAAAAGTTGTTCAAAAACAAGTTGCTATATCAATGTGACCATTCATATAGAGGGAAATATTTAAAAAAAATTGTCTCCTCAGTGTGATGAATATTCAGATATGTGAATATCTAATGGTAGAACATGCTCATGTTTAAGAGTCCTTAATGCCTTATGTATTTACTTTTTTGTAAATTTGAAGAATTTTGATTACACTATTGTGATGAAATTTTAGAGACATGGATCTAAAATAAGTAAAGCTTATTTGCAATACGTGCCCAACATTGACTCTCTTTCTTCTTTTTTGCAAAAAACATTAACAAGGGCATACTATTCCATGCACCATCATTGCCCTTTTTTAAAAGCATGAGAGAGAGAGAGAGAGAGAGGGAAAGAGTACTCTTTATCTTCAAATTTCTAAAAATAAATGCTCGCTTCTAGAAAATAAATTCTCCATGCGCAACATCATTGCCCTTTTTTTTAAAACATGCGAGAGAGAGGGAGAAAGTACTCTTTATCTTCAATTTTCTAAAAATAAATCCTCATTTCTAGAAAAGCAAGATATCCACACATTTCAAGCTAAGTTGACCACTTATAGAAGTTGACAATGGGTACTTTTTTGGGACATGCACCACCTTGCCATCGCACCATTGAATTAGCATGTGTCTTAAAGAGCAATGCTAACAAATGGAAAGCTACCATAAGATCATTATTATGATGAAAAGATGTGCTACCACAAGATCATGAGTGAAGAAATACCATAATGAACAAGGGTCACCTTCTATCCTCAATGTTCCCCCCTCCATTTGTAGGTTTCTTTTTTCTAATGGGATCCTACAATAGTATGACAAGGTATGGGATAATATCTCTAGAGTCTCCATCTCATGATTTGAAGCTTACCCATATATTTTGCATCTCCAACATCCATCGATTAACCTATGATGGGGAGAGTGATGTGTGTGTGTGTGTGTGTGTGTGTTTTTTTTGTGTCAAAGTATTTTCCGTGTAGAGCTTACTCACCTTTTTTAAAAAATGGTCTTTGACTATTTTAAACATAGACATTAGAGTTTCAAACGTATAGTGTTTACTCATATTTCTTTTCTAATAGTCCTAATGGTAGAAGCTAGAGTTCCAAACCGGGTGCAAAGTTAACATGTCATAATACTTTCTAAAAGACAACAAAGGGGGCCAATATGTCTTATGATGTCTTAAGGTTCAACATGCCTTACCATGTCCTGAAACTATACATAATACAGTTGAATGATAGATTATGTGACAAGGATTGCATATATTTGTGTGCTATTCCATTGCTATGTCTCATCCTTTGAATTTTCCTTATTTATTTTTTATTTCTTAATTTTCTTCACCAATGTTCATTTATGTTGCTTGTGATAAGGGTTAGGATTTGTTTCTTCAAATCCATTGATGTTACTTGTGATGGGATTGAGATTTGGGAGTATGTACACTTGCAAATTGTCTTTATAGCTTTGCCTCTTCAAGCTTATTTATTTCTTTGCCAAATATCTACTCGTTAGTCCTTTTGAAAAAATAAATGATGAGCACAATGTTTAAATGCTTCATCATGTGGAAAGTTCCTAAAATAAATTTAATAGGAATGTTCCAATGTGTTTAGAAAATCATACCAACACATATTTGATGCATGCAAGCAGAAACAAAGTTAGCACAGATATGGTCTCTTTGCAGGGTAAGATCCCTATTGTCCAAGTCTACCATTCTATCAAACATGGACAGCCTGGTTGATTGAAAAGCAATCTTAAAACATAAATGCGCTTTATCCATTTTAAAATATATATACAATGATAATAATCATGCAACATATACAAGTTCAAATCCCATTCTCCAAGTTCTTTAACTGTAAAAAGTACTTGAATTATATAGTTTACATGTTACTTTACAATTATCAATGTTTGTGTACCTTGAAGGTGCAAATGGGGCGCTCACTCTCCTAGAACAGTAAAAAGTACACAAAATACATATTCTACATATTAAGTTTTAACTTATCAATGTTGTGTGCACCTTGGAGGCACATGTGGGGCTTGATTCTTAGAACAAAATGCCAAAGTGCATCAAGATTCCATCGTGAACACATACATATAGTACATGGAGTGTGAGGAGCCACCTTGTCCAAGCCAAGAATGATCTCCATCTTTCCTTGCTAACATCAATTAACAAAAAAAGTTATTCCTCCACAAAGAAGGATCAATCCAATGATGATATATGTTAGGAGTTGGGTTTCTATATGCATATGGAAGAAGTTAAATAGGTTAATGGACACTAAAAGGGTTTATGTATATAGCAAACATAGATTTAGTATATTAGTCATAGACTAAAGGTATCTTAGGTTGAGGGTAAGCATATGCAAGGCATAGGCTAAGCTCACACTACATTAAGGGTATGCTTAGCCTACAATGCCTAGGGTATGCTTGGTCTACAATATGTATATGCCAAGTGTACACTATGCTAAGAGTACAAGCCTTTAGCCTAGCCTATAGATGCCCTGCATCTAATGTAACCTTAGTCTAGTGTATGCAAAGCATTGGCTAAGGGGTATGCAAGCATCGGTTAAGCATACACTAAATCATATGCCTAGCCTACGGTATGTATGCTATGATACACATTAGTATGACGTACTCTTTCTCCCTTCTCTCTCTCTTGTTCTCCCTTCTCTGTCAAGAATCGCATGGTGGGGGGACTTGCTCGAGATGCTACGCTGAACACACACAGAATGCACAAGGAGAAGCTCACTCAAGAGACAAGAAGAGAGATGGAGACCAAAACGTTTTCTTGTTGGTTTCTTCTTCTTCTTCCACACACTTTACAATGTACACAAAGTATAGATAAGATACAACATAAAGGAAAGTGGTCTACTAAGTCAAACAATGCATAACCGACTACACTAGTCGACTGGTGCTATAACTATGCCAGTTGTAAAAAGGTGCAACAACCTGAATATAATAAGTAATGAGTCAGTGGCCATGTGAGAGTCATAATGACCACCCACGTGCTAAGTGTAGACGTGTGGACCCATCTAACTAGGTGGTCCATCATCAATGTCCGCATGTGTTGAGCTTGTCATCTCAACACTCCCCCTCAAGCTCAACTGCATCTCTGCAACTCCAAGTAAGCTTCGAAACTTTTGAAGCTTCTCTGTACCCAATGCCGTCGTGAAGATGTTAGCTATTTAATCTGTGTGCTGACATACACCAAGTCAATCTCACCTACTAGTACCTTCTCTCTCACAAAGTGGTTGTGTACCTCAATATGTTTTGTCCTCGCATGGAACACAGGTTTCCTAGCCAACTGTATACTGCTCATGTTGTCACAATAAATGACAACTGCACCTTCCACCTGCACATCTAAATCAGCCAATAACTTTTGCAGCCATACTACCTCATATACTGCAACAGCAGCACCTCTATACTCAGCCTCTGTACTCGACAAAGCAACTGTAGATTGCTTTTTGCTGCTCCAAGCAACTGCTGCACTACCAAGAGAGAACGTGTATCCGCTGGTAGATCTTCTATCAGACATACTACCAGCCCAATCTGCATCTGTGTATCCAAACACCTATACATCTGTATCTACCTCATAGAAAAGTCCATAATGTAATGTGGACTTCACATATCTCAATATGCGTCTGACTGCATCCAAATGTGGCTTTCTAGGTACTTGCATAAACTGACTTACAAGACCAACAGCGTAGCTCAAGTCTGGCCTTGTAATGGTCATGTAGATCAAACTCCCCACTATCCTCCTGAACATAGTAGGGTCTTCTATCTCATCCCCAACATCAGCACTCAACTTTACATTCTGCTCCAATGGGACTGAAAGTGGTTTGCATGCTGTCATACCATACTTGGACAACATATCCAAGCCATACTGTCTTTGGGACAGCCATATACCATCATCACATCTGATCACCTCAATGCCAAGGAAGTACCTTAGCTCACCTAAATCCTTCATCTCAAACTTCTTCTTCAAAAAATCCTTGACTTCAACAATCCCACTATCACTATCACCTGTAATAATCAAGTCATCCACATAGATGACTATGATGACCAAACCTGCATCTCCCTTTCTCACATAAAGAGTGATCAGCATCAGAAACATAAAAGCCAATATTGACAAGATACTCTCTGATCTTGTCAAACCATGCTCTAGGTGCTTGCTTGAGCCCATAGAGCGCCTTCTTCAACCTGCACACATACGTGGGATGCTCTAAATCTTCATAACCTGCTGGTTGATCCATATACACTTCTTCTTGCAAATCGCCATGCAAAAATGCATTCTTCACATCCATTTGCTGCAACCTCCAACCTTTGACTGCTGCCAAAGAAATCACACATCTGACAGTTGCCATCCTAGCAACTGGACTGAAGGTTTCTTCATAATCTATGCCATATGTCTGGGCATAGTCTTTTGCAACTAGCCTAGCTTTATACCTACTAATAGAACCATCTGTATTGTGCTTAATCTTATAAACCCACTTACATCCAATAGCTTTCTTGCCTTTCGGCAATGATACTAGATCCCAAGTCTTATTGGCCTCTAATGCAGCCATCTCCTCATCCATTGCTGCATCCCAATGAGTATGACCAACAGCATCCTCAAAACAAGTGGGCTCAACCCTCAACTAGTTTCACCATATAAGCATAATGGTGAGCTGCATAACCTTCAAAACCAAATCTTTTAATAGGGTATCTCACCCTGCTAGACCTGCGTACCACTGGATCACTCAATGGAGTCTTTGCATTGACGCGTGCTCTCTTCACACCTGGAGTCCTCACTAAAGGAATGCCAAGCTCATCATCCAAGCTCTCTGAGCTATTGGAGTCTCCATCAAGAACTGCATCAATGCCATCTCACACTTTATTCTTTCCTTTGTCTTTACCTGTAGTGCTACTAGATGCACCTGAAGATGTAGAGCTACTCCTTAGTCTCCCAGACCAAGGACTACCAGATGATGTCTCTGGTCCACTAAGAGTCTGTGATTCTTGCTTTTCAGCGTGCACATGAGTGTCACGATCATCATCATCATCATCATCATCATCCAATGCATCACCACTAGATGCATATCAACTACTCATTTCATCAAAGATGACATCCCTGCTCACTCTAAACTTACATGTGACAAGGTTATAACAGCGATACCTTTCTGCTCTAAAGAGTATCCAATAAAGACACACTTTTCAACCTTTGGATCCAGTTTCTTCTGCAACTCATCTGGCACATGAACATACGCAATGCAGCCAAACACTTTCAAGTGCAATACATCAGGCTTCTTGCCAATAAAGCATTCTTCAAGATCATACCATAAACTGCAGCTGTGGGAGTTCTGTTCATAATATAAACAGCAGTATGAACAGCCTCAGACCAAAAATTCTTAGGCATATTCTTTTCAGCCATCACGGCACGTGCAACTTCTGCAATATGCCTGTTTTTCCTTTCTGCAACCCCATTTTACTGTGGGGTATACTTGCATGTGAACTGTCTCTTTATCCCATGAGACCTCAGAAAATCACTGAATTCATTCAAGAGGTACTCTCCCCCTCCATCTAACCTCAAGCACTTTACTTTCAAGCCTGTTTCTCTTTCAACTGCAGCCTTGAAAGTTCTAAAGTGCTCAAACACTTCACTCTTTTCCTTCATAAAATATACCCACAGCTTTCTAGAACAATCATCAATGAATGTGACAAAGTATGAACTGCCTCCAAGAGATACATTTTGTGTAGGCCCCCAAATGTATGTATGCACAACATCAAGGATATTTCTGCTTACATCTCTGTCATGTGAAAAGGGTTGTCTTGCTTGCTTACCAAACTTACATGCTTCGCATACCTTATGAAATTTTGCAACTCTAAATGTAGGCAAACCTGTAACCAACCCTTTGGACTGCATTAATTTCAGCCTTTGTACATTTTCATGTCCAATGCGTTTGTGCCAAATTTCAATGTCTACAATAACACCTTTTCCTTTAGCATACATAGCAGCATTCATAGTAGGATTTCCAGCATCTAGAGTAAACATATGTCCAACTCTACTTCCCTTTGTAACTAACCTGCACTTGTCATTGAAGTCTTCTACAAAGCAACCCTTTGCATTAAATCTGACTTGCAGCCCTTGCTCTACCATCTAACCGACTGACACCAAGTTCTTTGTAATAGATGGAACATGTAATACATCTGAAAAACTCTTTGTCTTACCATCATGCAAGGACAAGGAAACTTTTCCAACATGTGAAATTGGGTGGCATGAATCATCACCCGTCTACACATAACCTGCATTTTGCAAATCCTGCATCTCTCCAAACCATTCTGCATGGCTGGTCATATGATTGGATGCACCTGAATCAACATACCAAACATCATCATGTGTTCCCTTTCCTATAACAGCATTCAGCATATGCTGCATAACAAACAAATGTTCATTTTTGTCTTCATTCTGTTGTGAAGACGATGCATAGTTTCCTTGCTGCAACTTACCACTACGGATATCATCTTTCTTAGCATAACATTGGGCTGCAATATGACCTGTTTTGCCACAGTAGTGACACACAATACCAGAGTTGTTAGAACCTCTATTCTGCCATCCACCTTTTCCTCTAAAGCTCCCCCTGCCTCTAAAGTTACCACGACCTCCTGAAACCTGCATATCTTCAAATTGCTAATTCAATCTGTTTTGCTGGTTGCCACTATCACGTCCTGTACCACGACCTCTTGAGGAGAACCTGCCACGTCCCCTTCCTGAACTGGAGTAGAAAGCCTGGACCTGTTCACCACTTCTTTCAAATGTCTCACTCTGCATGTTGATCTCTTCAGTGACCATAAGGGAGACCAACTCATCGAAATCTGGAAATGGCTTTCTGATATATACGGAAGTTACAAAAGACTTCCAAGCCTTTTCATTGTTAAGTCCACCCAAGGTAGACGACACCAAATCATCATCATCGGGCATTGCATCAATCGCTGCCAATGCATCTGCAATGCTCCTTACCTTCAGTGCATACTCATT
Source organism: Lygodium microphyllum (assembly GCF_053477565.2). Lineage (NCBI taxonomy): Eukaryota > Viridiplantae > Streptophyta > Polypodiopsida > Schizaeales > Lygodiaceae > Lygodium > Lygodium microphyllum. Next base: position 45,838,437 of record NC_141155.1, on the reverse strand, counting down.
GATAGACATCTTCCCTTTCTTCAATGTACTCAACTCTTGCTTGAGTTGAATCTTTCGTGCCTTTGTATTTACAAAAAACATACTTTCAAGTATGGTCCAAGCTACATATGAATTCTCTGCATTTCTAATATGTCCCAGCATATTATTGTCAATTACTGCAGACAACCAATACATGACCTTTTTATCTTTTGCATTCCATTCCTTCTGTGCCTTTGTCTCTTCTGCAGTTGGAGGATCACTCACCTCCAGCTCCTTTTCTTCACTTGAAACAAACTTGTAGAGGCCTTTTCCAATAAGGAAGTTCGTGACACGGAACTTCCATGAAGGGTAGTTGTTCTTGTCGAGCTTCTCAATGATGGGGCTTCCACTGTTCTCTACCATTATCACAAAATTAATACCAACAGCAAGCAAATTTCCTGCAACCCTCGACCTGTAGTGCACAGCAATATACCAGACAGCCTTTTTCACTGTCTGCTCAACAATACATGCAACCTACAACCAGTTTGCAGATAAACCTTGTGTTTACTCGCTGGTAAACACCCTTGAACTCACAGATCTGAAATCTGTAACCTGTGCACCCACTTTCGGTCAATACAGTCGAAGTCACAGTGTACCCTGAAACTGCTGTCCGCAACCTTGCGGCTCTAAAACATGGCCTGAAACTCACCAAATCTCACTGCAATCTGAGATTTTTGCTCGATCCTGCTTCCGGTGCCTCCACAAGCACTATCCAAGAGAGAGAGTGGAAGAATGGAAAAGCTTCTTACCCGTGGCTTGCTTGCTCGAACCTTGCTTCTTCTCCTTCACTTCAGCCTTCAAAATCAGCCTCTCTCAGTGGTGTGGCTCTGATACCATGTCAAGAATCGCGTGGTGGGGGGACTTGCTCAAGATGCTGCGCCGAACACACACAGAGTGCACAAGGAGAAGCTCACTCAAGAGACAAGAAGAGAGATGGAGGCCAAAACGTTTTCTTGCTGGTTTCTTCTTCTTCTTCCACACACTTTACAATGTACACAAAGTATAGATAAGATACAACATAAAGGAAAGTGGCCTACTAAGTCAAACAATGCATAACCGACTACACTAGTCGATTGGTGCTATAACTATGCCAGCTGTAAATAGGTGTAACAACCTGAATATAATAAGTAATGAGTCAATGGCCATGTGAGAGTCATAATCACCACCAACATGCTAAGTGTAGATGTGTGGACCCATCTAACCAGGCAGTCCATCATCAATGTTCGCATGTGTTGAGCTTGTCATCTCAACATTCTCTATCCTCTTTCTCCCTCCTCCCTTCCTCTCTTCCATGTATCCTCTCTCTCTCTCTCTCTCTCTCTCTCTCTCTCTCTCTCTCTCTCTCTCTCTCTCTCTCTCTCTCTCTCTCTCTCTCTCTCTCTCTCTCTCTCTCTCTCTCTCGCCACAAAGCACAATGGAAATATAATAATTAGACATTAAGACATGTACACTCTCATTTTCCTCTCTCTTAACAATAGTTGGTGGACTTTAAAAAAACAAAAACAAGCCAAATGTACTAAAAATTATTCTCAAAAATGAAAGAGAAATTTTAAAAATAGAGGTTGGAGTTCAAGGTTACCTCTTGGCTTGAGGATGATATGGAAAGATGAAATCTTACATTTATGAAAACCCCACATTAATGTAAGAAAGGAAAAGAATGGATAAAATCAAGAAGAAGAAGCCATGAAAGCTTACATTCTCTTGACAAAACATGCACACAAAATGAGAAAAGCAAGGAAAGTTTCAATTTAGCAAGTTTCACAATGTCATTATAAACACCTATAGTTTTCTAAAATTGTGTTGAAATAAGCCATGGTACTTTCTTTTAAATAACATTGAAAAAAGGCAAGAATTTCCATTTTAAATTGCATCATTATACAACTCATAATTTTTCCCTATTTATTTTGATGTGTATTCTAATAGCATATCAATAGTGCAAACTTCTTTCATAATCCATCATAATTTTTCAATAGTGTAATTGCATGTACTGTGACAACCTGCAATGGAGACTAAATGTACCGTCCGTTGTTGCTATCTTCATCTTCAATCTCTTTTGCTAAATCACTATCATTAAATATAGTTCTTACATTTGCATTCTCTCTCTCTCTCTCTCTCTCTCTCTCTCTCTCTCTCTCTCTCTCTCTCTCTCTCTCTCTCTCTCTCTCTCTCTCTCTCTCTCTCTCTCTCTCTCTCTCTCTCTCTCTCTCTCTCTCTCTCTCTCTCTCTCTCTCTCTCTCTCTCTCTCTCTCTCTCTCTCACGCCTAGATCCAGATACTTATTTTAGGTGTACACAGACTGCACCATCCCTAATAGGCAGTCCAAGGAGCAGATCTTAGTAGATTCATCTGTTGTTCTTAGTCTGATAAAATCGCCTCAAGTGGGAGAGGATTGCAGAGCTAACGGAAGATTTTATCAGATTAGACAGGAGCATTAGGTGTGTTTGCGTGAAGCTTTTTTTAGAGCTGAGAGGGACACTAGGCATGTCTATGTCTTTCAAAGACATAGCTTATTATCTGTTTTTGCCATCCTTGCAATTGTTCTCCATCATCACAACAGAGATAGAGGTGCAGGGTGCGGCCACCATTTCAGCAGCACATCGTTTGAAAGCAATAAAGAAGATGAGAACCAAGAAACATGACTACAATTGGAGATACTAATGAGTGCCTTTCTCAGAGTGGACGATCTCTCACACGTAGCAAATCCAACTCGACAACCACAAGTTCACCTCTCTCTACTAGCATGTTGGAGCAACCATGTGTTGGAGAAATCTCATAGGATGGGATATGGAATTTTTTGGCGACACTTCAAGCATCAATCAATGCACAGAATCAAGAAATCACACGCTTGGCTCTCAAGTGTCAAGCATTGGAAAGCAAGGATACACAGTTGGAACAGATTGTGGAGGAACATGTCAAGAGAATCACAGACTTGGAAACGAGTATAGCGACACGCACATGCTTGGAAACACCAAAAACATGGGCCAAAGTAGTGGCACATACTCCCCCAAATGGAGACATGCATGTATGTCATGTAGAGGGTGGTGATGCAGTGGTAAATGATGTGGATGCACGTGAACATAAAAAAAGAGAAAAGCGGGCCAAAAACCTGGTTATTTGGGAATTGCTCGAAACAGATGATGAGACTGCATTGTCTCTTACTACGAAAGTCACAAAGTTTTTTGGTAAGAATTTTGCCATGGCAGATGTACCCGTCTTTGGTGCTCGACATATGGGCAAGAAGAAAGATGATGGGAAGGCAAGAGCCATTGTATGCACTCTATTGGATGCATGTAAGAGAACTATACTTTTAGACAATAGTTGAGTATACCTCAAGGGAACATATTTTTATGTAAATGAGGATTGCACCCCCATGCAACAAGAGGAATGTCAGAAGCAATACAATAAGCGAAAGAAATCTAGTGATAACACTTCAAAGGATGCATAGGGATGTGTGACCCATGGGAGCTGCACACTTGTGAAGGTGTTGTTTTGGAATTGCAGAGGGTTTCCATGGCATAAAGGTGAAAGCATTAATGCTATGGTTGGTGATGCTAACATTGTGTTCCTCGCCGAGACATGGGAGTGGGAGACATGTAGAATTCTGGATATCCCAGGGTACATAATTCATAGCGCATATTAGCCACATGTAGGAAAAAGAGGGCAAGGAGGAGTTGCATGCATACACAAATGTCATATGGAAGGAATGATTGATGTATGTAAAGTAGATCAACATAAGCAGTGTATATGGATTATGCTCAAGCACACTACACCGATGTACATTGCGAGATGTTACATTCTACATAAGGAGTCCCCCTTCTATGCACGACATGAAGTGGATTCACAAGAACCTTTTGAATATTTGAGTATGGATGCATGCACATACATGCAACAAGGACATGTAATGGTCTTAGGTGACTTAAATGCACGAATTGGACATATGCAATTTCAGCGCATAGCATCTGATGAGCTAGACAAGGAAGAGGTTGTGGATGTAGATGCACGTTGGTGTAGACAGTCTAAGGATACAAACATTAACACTCATGGACATGCTTTGAGGGATATGGTTAATGGCACATGCTGATATTGAACGGTATGAATTGTTTTCCTGATACTGAAGGATACACGTGCTACTCAGCTAGTGGAGGTTCCAGTGTGGTAGACTATGCAATGGTACACATGAATGATTTATGCATGATTAGAGAGTTCTGCTTAGGTGAAAAACATCCAGAATCGGATCATATAGCTTTGGGCTTGACACTTGATATTTGCCACTAGGTAGGAAATGTAGGGGACACAGTAAGTACTGGTGCATTTTGTATTGATGTAGACAAGAAACAAGCATATGATGGTCACCTGGATAGTCTTATGAGCAATCTTACTAGGAGCATGGGCTAATTTGAGAGGTGAAATGTTAAATACATCTAATTTGAGAGGTGAAATGTTAAATACATCTATAGAGGTTTTTGGAAAACCAAAGAGCAGTCACAAAAATGTCAAAGGATTGCCATGCAAGAAATGGTTTGATGATGAATGTGAGGCTGCACGTAGAAAGTTGAAAATCCTCCCTAAGGGACAAGAACGAAGTGAGGCGGAAAAACGATATAATGCTCTCACGTGTAAAAAGCGACGATGATATGTAGTGGCGAAAGAAAGTGAAGATGCTAGGGAGTTTAAGAAATTTCCAAGGCAAGCATGAAGAAAATTGCAAACCAAATGGTCAAGTGTTATGGGGGATTTTACAGATGCTAACATGCTATCGTATGTTATAGAACTTTACATGCTTAAAGGGGTATAGCCCATCAAATGTGAAGTACATACGTAGCCATTTAGTGCTCTGTTCACTTTAGAAACATTGGAGGCATCCCTCAACAAGATGGCTAATGCAAAAGCATGTGATACTTTGCAGTTGAATGCAGAGATGTTGAAATGGACAACAAAGGAGACGAGACTCTCTATGTTGCATGTGATACATCATGATTTTGCATATGGTTTTTCCCAAGAATGGAAGGAGAATTGGATACAACCATTGTATAAGGGAGGAGATCGTAATTTGCTCACAAACTACCGCATGATTATGGTCAGTTCAGCCATGGCAAAGCTATTCAACACTATCTTGGAAATGCAATTGAGTAAATGTGCAAAAAGTAATAACAAACGAGCTTATGGACAAGTAGGTTTTCGCCCTGGTCATAACACCATAGACCATTTGGTTACTTTACGTGTGCTTATGGATGAGAGTCGGCTTGAGGGAGCAACCTTGTATTGCTATTTTGTGGATTTTAAGAAGGCTTTTGACACCGTACCAAAGGTTGGCTTTATAGCAATGAATGCAAGAATTAGGGGTCCCAAATGATATATGCATGGGAATTTACAGGATATATCAATGAGTGGTGTGCCGCCTCAGAGGTTGCAATGGGCTATCACAAGTATTTGAGAGTAATATGGGAGTTAAACAAAGTTGCCCGCTCTCCCCTACATTATTTGGTTTATGCATTGATAAGCTAGAGGAAATACTTCTCGTGGCTATGAATGAAGAGGAAGCCAAAATCCCACATATTGGTATGTTTGCCATCTTGCTCCTGCTTTATGCAAATGATGTGGTCTTCTTTACATATACTGGGGAACGTATGTAGTAGTTCATGGGGATTCTTGAACGGTTTTGTCAAGATAGTGGTTTGATGATGAATGTAACAAAAACAAAGCTAATTTCTATGCACACAAATCAATCAAAGACCCCACCAAAAGTACACTATGCAGGACAATCTATAGAGGTAGTATTTACTTTCAAATACTTGGGGATTGAGATACCTACAAACCACAGATGGCATACGTACGTGGAGCGACAATTAGCGACAGGGAAAAGCAAGTATTATCACTTTGAAAATGACTGTAGTCATATAAATACTAAATGCTGGAAAATACGGTGTATGATTTTGGATGCATATGTTCTACAAATTGTATTATATGAAGTGGAAGTGTGGGGAGGGAGCATCTCCTCATCTGCATGGAACGACATTGAGAGGCTGCAGAAAGCTTTTATTCGTAGACATTTGGGCATCAAAAGCACCACACCATATGTACTTATGCTTTTGGAAACTGGCCGTTGGCCAATTGAGGTACATGCTATGATCCGACTATTGAGATATGCCACCCATATCTTTTTTTCATCAGTGGGATATTTGACAGTAGGCTCCCCAAATGGGCATGGGATGCTAGCACACACCTATAGAAAACATGGAAAACTAAAGTGCTTTCAACAGGATGGGTGATGGATATGCGAATGTGGTTTAAAGGGTGGGGAGTGGATAGATATCTAGATATGGCATCCGAAGATATATGCATGGACACATTTCAATCAGACCTCTTACGAGCGTAAGAAAAACATCAAAGCAAGGGAGCAAATGGAAAACTTGCTTATTACAATATGCATATCTATCCTTCATGTTGGGAATCCTACATGCAGGCAGAGGCACACACACAGCCATACATAGCCAATCCGCTCTCAGTGGTATTTAGACGGAGTATTGCACGACTTCGAACTCAATCACACAGTTTATTGATCAAGATAGGTGCATGGAGTGGATAGGCAAGAGAGACAAGGTTATGCAAGTTGTGTGGACTACAAAGTGTAGAATCAGAGGAGCACATGATTATGACATGCCCAACATATGCACACATACGTGCTGACTTTGATATTCCTTTACAGGGGCCACTTCACCAATTTCTGACCACTACTATAGCTACCCTTTCCTACCATGGGGGAGGAGAATCATTGTATATGTGGAAAGGTCCCATGGGTCATGATTTGGCCTTCCGTGGACGATAATAAACTACTCTACTCTTCTCTCTCTCTCTCTCTCTCTCTCTCTCTCTCTCTCTCTCTCTCTCTCTCTCTCTCTCTCTCTCTCTCTCTCTCTCTCTCTCTCTCTCTCTCTCTCTCTCTCTCTCTCTCTATATATATATATATATATATATATATATATATATATATATATATATATATATATATATATATATATATATAGCTTTGTTGTAGCTTCACATATCCATGTATTATCAAAACTATTTATGTGTACAATACACATATCATGAATAATAAGGCATACCACTACCATCTTTGGAACATACATATGAGTGATGCCACACTCAATGCATCTAAGGTCAATCTTTGCAAATGTGCTATCCGCATCTGGTCTACTAGTTGTGGCCTAGGATATTGAGTTGTTGGCTCAATCATATTGTTAATGGATAGATGGATGTGAATGTGTCTATCCCCATTTGGTCTACTAGTTCTAGCCTAGGCTATTGAGTTGTTAGCTTCATCATATTATCAATGGATAGATGGATGGGAAGGTTTCTCTTTATTGTTAACTTTGAAGATTTCAGGACTTGTAGACCTATGGCCTAGTCCACTATGAGGCACATCAATTGAGGCTTAGGCTCTAAAAAGCTAGATGAAAAACTTAGCAACTCTTGCAAATTCAAGTTCTTGTGTGTGTTTTCATTCTTCTAAATCTCCAGAATGATGTGAAATCATCTTGGTAATCTTAATAGCTTAGTCAATAACTTCTCTCTCATTGGGCCCCCATGATTAGACTTTAGCTCTTGGTGGCAGCTTGGATGATTTCTCTACTTGACTTGTTGTGTATTCTATGCCTAGGTGTGGAAGTGATTGTTGTGGTTCTACACTATGATCCTAAATGTCCCTAGATAATGTTAGCCTAATGCATGTTGCCTATGTGCTAAGTGTGCCACATCCTTATGATATGACAAAGTGTCTCATTAGGCAGCTTGGTCTGTACAAGTTTCTTAGTGAATTCCTAAGGCATTTAAATGTTTCTTCTAACAAATTCATTCCAAAACATATAGTCTTCTATACACTTGAGATAGTTTAAATGTACAATAGTGAGATGTGCAAAACCAGGCTTTTTTGTTCAAACAATATCTATGTGTGCAACAATTTCTCAAAGCATCACAATCATGTCAAGTTGACCTTAGACAAATGAAGGTATGTGGGAGTGGGATTATGTGTGGGAGTAGGGTTTTATGTATGCGAGTGAGGGTTTGATGTGTGGGAGTGACAAGTGGTGCAAGTCCTAGGTAGGTAGTACAAGGGCAAAGTGTAGACAGGTGGTTCAAGTCCTAGGTGGGTGGTACAACTCGTGAGAGTAGTGCAAGTGGTATAAACTTAGTGGTGCAAGTGGGTGGTGCAAGTAACAAGTGTAGGAAAGTGGTGCAAGCCTAGGTGGTGCAAGTGCAAGCCTAGATTGTGCAATTATAAGTGTTAGGTTATGCAAGTGCTAGTAGGTGAGGTGGTGCAATCTGTGAGATGATGCAAACCCTAGGTATTGCAATGTGCAAGTCATGAGGGTAGTACAAATAGTGCAAGCCTAGGTGGTGCAAGTGCAAGTCCTAGGTGGGTTGTGAGATGATGCAAACCCTAGTTGGTGGTGCAAATGGGTGATGCAAGTGACAAGTCTAGGTAGGTGGTGCAAGCCGAAGTTGTGCAAGTGCTAGGTGAGGTGGTGCAGGCTATGAGATGATACAAATCCTATGTGGTGCAAGTTGTGAGGGTAGTGCAAGTGGTACAAACCTAGTGGCACAAGTGGGTGGTGCAAGTCTATGTGGTGCAAGTGCAAGTCCTGGGCATCTCAACATATGCAAAACCAGCAAGGTCATTATGCTAGAGATGGTGGATACTCCTAAGCAAGGGGAAGATCCAACTCTAGGGATAGAGGATCCTTGCAATCATAGACTATGCATGAAAATGCAAACAAGGATAAGGACTATCACTATTGTAGCAAGTATGGCCACATTGCTAAAGAATGTTGGAAAAAGCAAGCAAATCAAAGAGGTAGATAACAAGGTCATTATGCCTTGTCCAATCATGTAGAGCATGAGAGTGATGTCAAGTTATTTGCCATGACTTATGTACAAAACAAGGCTACTCAACAAGAGAAATCAGATGGCATATCGTATATTGATTCAAGAGCATCAAATCACATGAAACCACATGGAGAGTGGTTTGATGAAATGAAGCACAAGCTCAAGCAAGCAAGAAGAAGAAGAAGAGAGTCACTTTTGGCCACACACAAGAATGAGCTTCTCATTCACTTTTTAACTTTATATACAAAACCCTAAATCCCTTTTGGGTGGTCATCCCCTTATCCCCTTTTTTACATGGCTGGCCTTGGCCTAGGCCCTTTTTCTCATTGTCCTTCTATCTTCCTAGCTTCCTTTCCACTGCCCGTCTACTTTACAAATTGCACGGGTGAGAGCCCGGTGCTCCTTAAATTAAATCATTATGCGATTGCGCTCTTTTACAAAAGTATTGACTTGCACTTTTCCTTGTGCGCCTTTTTCCCTTATTTAGGGCTTTTCCGTACGTTTCTAGATTTTTCTTGGCACGCCTTCGTCTTCCGTTTCACTTTGCCTTGGCCTTTGTCTTCTACTTTAGCTTTTTCAAAATTTCCACCTTGTTCGTCTGACGGTTAACAGAAGGTCATTTCAAGTGTGAGGATTGTAAAATTAGTATTATTATCATATCCTTTTTTAATGTCTCATAGGCATGTTGGCATTCCTCATTCCATCCAAAAATGATCAAGAGATGGTACAAAAGTTGGATGATTAGTGCATAGTTGAGCACAAACCTTTGATAATATCTTGTATGGCTAAAGGAAACATTGAACTCCCTTCTAGCTCATTATGGGTGGCAAATCCATAATGATCCTAATTGTTGAAAAGTCACTTGCAATAATGTTCCTAGAAACTACATGCCCTAGAATATAACCATGTTTAACCTAGAACTAACACTTTAAGGGATTCAAGGAGAGACCATATTGCCTACAACATTCAAAGATAGCTCGAAGCTTTTCTACATGTTCTATCCAATTGGTGACAATTCATGTGTACACAAATATCATTCACGAACACCTCCAATTGTTTCCAGAGCATGTCCTTAAAGATGATGTACATGAGCCATTGAAATGTAGGAAGAGGGTTGCTCAAACCAAAGGGCATCTCTATGTATGCAAATATGCCCCATTCAATTGCAAAGACCAGATTGTGCATAACATTTAGATGAGCTTGCACTTGATTATAACGTAAAAATCTGTCAAGGAAATTATATGCTTCTTTTCCTCCAACATGTACTTAGTGTAGGGAAATAGATAGTTGTTTCTTTTCATTGCAACATTGAATTTTTTGTAGTTTACGTACACATTGAATTTTTTGTAGTTTATGTACACATTGATTTTTTTTCTTCTTTAAGTATGATCATGATAGGGGAAACCCACCCTTTGTGCTCAATTTTATAAATGAATTCGGCATTCTAGAGTTTATTGATTCCCTATTTAACTATGCGAGCATACTTAGGATTCATTGAGTAAGGCCATTTTAACTAGCACTACATCTAGTATCATGGGGATATTATGGGCGACTATGCTAGGATTTCTCCCTTTAAGCTCCTTGAGTGACTAGGCAAACACATCCTTGAACTCACATAAGAAAATTACTAGTCTCCTTATCTTTGATTAGGTCATCAACTATGGATACTCGTCTATGCTTTAAATCAAATTTTTTAAAACTACAGCTAGCCCTTCAATTGGCTTGCTAGTTCGTCCTTATCACTTTGCCTTTAGCAACACTACTATCCAATCCCCTTTTTCAAACTTCATGAAGAACTTGGGAGGTTTTGTGTTTCTTCTATTCTTTAATGTCATAGTTTTTAATAGTATTTTTCCTCTTCTCCTTCAACCTTTTGTACCACATGTGGATTAAAAGATCCCCTTTAGTATGTTGGGTCCTACATAATGAAGGGAATTTTGGGTCACTCTATCAAAGTTGACCTTTAATTCAAAGTTAAATTCGTAGCCCTTGCTAGACAAGGGTGTTTTACCAAGAGGCCATTTCTTAAATGCAAACCTAATTTTATACAATGTTGATACCTAGTTTGGTTGAGTCCATCTTGCTCATAGTGTGTCATCTCCAAATGCTCTTGCCACATCTTGTCATAGTCCATTCTAACTACCCAATCAACAAGCAATCCTGCATCTTCTTGGAGTTGATGAGGATTTGTTTTATTACTTGCCCATTGGTGTTGTAATCGATCATTTTGAGATCCATGTCTGAGGCTTCTCCTATTGATTCATAATCCTTGTGGGTGTCTTTTGTATCCTCTATGTCTAAAAACTTATTATCAATCAATGCTTATTTATTCAACTCGGCACTCCTCTTGAGAAGGCCCAATTGTAGAGTACATTTAGATAATATTTATCAATTTCCATAGTTGAGCTTCTAAGAGATCCTCCACTGGTTTTAGGTTTACACTTGGATTATTCTGCAATTCATTCTTTGAAAACTCTAGAAACATGATCAGTTGCATTCTATTCATAGGCACATGGAAGGTCATTCTAGGAGTTGTGAGTATGCTTCTCACCATCATTAAAAAACTAGAATTGAAGGCTTTTGTTATGTGTTTTTGTCACTTCTTCTTGATCTCTTGCATTGTGCATTCTATCAATTGTCATCGTATAGTCATCCCCATTGTCCAAGAAGAGAAAGTCAATGATAGCAATGATATCTATCTAATCTCTCTCATTGTCAAAACATGGGATGTATTTCATAACCGAGCCATACTTTGGTGCAATTTTAGCATTACACTTTAACAAGGTAGAGATGGCATCTAGGTTGACTGATGAGGTTTTCCATGTGTCCATCTCAATCCTAACTGCTTTTGTGTAGTTTACGAAGACCATTAAGTCATTAGTCCAATCCTTGATTTCTCATGTACTTCTCATTCAGGGTCAACCAAGTAGGATATCATAGTCTACTACCTTCCTGACAATGATGTTTACTAAGAATCTAATATCTGCAATTTTAATAGGCCAGTCCTTTAGGACACCAAATGGTCCCGACCTTTTCTCTATTGGCCAATGTGACATTGAAACATGCAGTTTCCACAAGTGGATTACCACATGCCTTTAGAATTGTATGGTTGAAAATACTAAGTCTTACTCCTATGTCAATAGTCCCCTTTCTAGTGGAGTCCCCTAATGCAATGATAGGAAGGATTGCTTACATTTCCATCCCCTCCTAGAAGGCATTTACTTGTAGGTTTTCAATCATGGATTTTAGGGTTAGGATACATATATGTATGTTATTATCATGGTCTTGTGGAGTTGTTCCTTTTGGCTACATTGGTCCCTCTATCCACTTTTTCAATGTATTATAAGTGAAGGGCTTTACTTCAACAATTGTCCTAGCAACATAGAGATTGGCATTGAGTTAAGACATCTAGTAAGATAGTACTTGGTTTCTCCTACTTGTACACCTCATTGTTTTGTCTTCAATGTTGATACTTTAGCTGGCATTCAATTGTAGTGTCACTTATCTCTAGATGAGATGCATCTAGCCTTTGGTTTTCTTTTGGCCCCATGTAAGTAAGGGAAGTAAGTGGACTCACAATCAACAAGTCTATAGCTAAAATACATCAAGATTGGGTATACTTCTTTGTCATAAGTGGCATTAGGATTCATGTATGGTTCTTCTTCCAGTGGTTTTTCCACAAAATGCATAAGAGTGCCACTAGGTGGATGGATGATAATGCATCTAGGTAGTCATAATATTGTTGTCAGCTTGATGTCTACCTTAGGAGCTATAAGTCTGTGTTTGTTAGGCATCAAGGCATAGTTGAACTAGTTATTCATGGGATAGAATGGTTGTGGCTAGAGCTAAGGATATCATAGTCTCATTGGAAATTGGTAATGCATGGCCTCATGGCCAATCCTTTTATATTTCATGCTAATGCATGGTTGTGGGTTCAGATATTTTGATGGAAGATGATTGCCCCACCGCAATGTACACACTAAACATGTGGTCTCATGGGATGTCATACTGCATCCTCTTTTGCAGGCTCTAGCACTTGCATAATGTCCACACTATTTTCCTTGTCCTATATATCTACAATAGGCTAATCATTTTTGGATTACAAATCTCTCATTATGGATGGTAATGATGACTATGATGTGAATAGCTTTTGCATTCATCTCCTTTAGTAAATTATCTACACATATCACTTGTTCAAAAACCTTGGCTAGCATGTCCCTTTGCATGTTTGAATTACTTACTAGCATTTTGTAAAGTTACTCATTCTTCTTGTCAATGGACATGATGAAAACCACTTTTTGAGTAGGTTGTTCAGCTCTTAGAATCCTCTTGTAGAGACTCTAGATGTGGTAAGACGAAAACGCAAAGAGAGAGAGAGAGAGAGAGAGAGAGAGAGAGAGAGAGAGAGAGAGAGAGAGAGAGAGAGAGAGAGAGAGAGAGAGAGAGAGAGAGAGAGAGAGAGAGTGTGTGTGTGTGTGTGTGTGTGTGTGTGTGTGTGTGTGTGAGTGAGAGAGAGAGAGAGAAGAGACAAAGAGAATATAGGAGAGGGAGAGAAGAAAACGTAAAAGGCAAGAAGAGAAGGGGATAGAAGAAGAGAGAGAAATAGATAACAAAAAAGAAGAGAGAGATAAGCAAGAGAGAAGGAATAAACAAGGGAAAGAGAGAGAGAAAAAGGGAAAGGTAGAGAGAAGGAAAAGAGAGGAGAGGGAAAAGCAATGATGAAAGAGAAGAGAAGAAAAAATAGAAGAGAGAAAATGTTAAAAACAAGGAGAGAGGGGGAGAGAAGAAAAGGGGAGAGAGAGAGAGAGAGAGAGAGAGAGAAAGAGAAAAGAAAAAATAGGAGGGAGGGAGAGAGAGAGAGAGAGAGAGAGAGAGAGAGAGAGAGAAAGAGAAAGAGAAAAGAAAAAATAGGAGGGAGGGAGGGAGAGAGAGAGAGAGAGAGAGAGAGAGAGAAGAGAAGAAAAAGAAAAAGAAGAAAAGAAAAAAGAGGAGAGAGGGGGAAAGAGGAGAGAAAAAAGAGGGAAGAGAAAGTGTGTGAAAAAAGATGAGAGAAAGGGAGGGAAAAGAGGAGAGAGAAAAGAGGGAAGAGAGAAAAGGAGAAAAATGGTTGAGAGAAAGAGAGAGGGGGCAAGAAGAGAATAAAATGAAAAAATGGAGAAAGAGAGAGAGCAAAGAGAGAAGGAAAAAGTGGAAGAGAGAAAATAAAAAAAGAGGGGGAAGAGAAAGAAGAAAGAGGGGAGAGAAAGGCAAAGAAAAAGGAGGAAAGAGAGAGAGAGAGAGAGAGAGAGAGAGAGAGAGAGAGGGTGAGAGCTGATTTTAAAGTCAAAATTCAAGCACAAAAGTGGCCCAAGACCCATTAAAGAGGCATTTTTGTGAAAAATACGACAATCACGGATCAAGGAGTTGAAGTTCCTAGATTTATTTTGATACCAGGAATGGAGTTTTCCCAGATATATTTTGATGCTAGGAATCCAACGTAAGTGTCTATTTGTCAATCAAAGTCCATTTGACTCTCCATTTAATGGCTACAAGGTTTGGCATTATGAAATAGCTATTGGATCCGGAGGTCAAAAAGTGCATGACAAAGGCCAAGATGATAGATTTCCATGCCACAAAACTGCATGTCCAATCAGATTGCTATTTTGAGGCCATTTGCCCCTCCATCCAGGCCAGAACCACTTGCGAACAAGTGTGAATATGCAAATTTGAACCATTTAATTTAATGCTTTAAGTGTTAACATAATGGAAAGAGCTTAAAAGCTCAAAATTTTGATGAGAGCGAGGAGGAAAGGGCTTTTTTTGTGTCCCATCTTTTCCCCTCTTTTTGGTAAATTGTGTCTCTCTCTCTGAATCATCCCATCATATCCAAGGGATAAGACCCTACAATTCTTCACCATCCAATGCTCTAGACCACGAGAAAAATGATGCAGGTAATGAAAAGGTCTTTCTCTCTCTCTTGTTTCTCTCTCCTCTTTATTCCTTGTTCATATGGCTGCATATGAGAGAGAGAGAGAGAGAGAGAGAGAGAGAGAGAGAGAGAGACGAAGGGTTTATTCGATGAATTGGGGATGGACGATGGTTCAAAAGCATAATAGCATGTAGATTGCTTGATTTGGATGCATCAACACAACTGGAAAATAGCATCAATGGCTCCACTTTTTTGAAATACGAGGTGTAGATATGCAAATTTTAGAGTAAGCAACTTTTATTTAATTTTTATGATAAACCTTTCGTATATGTGATGGAAAGATGATTGAAAATGATTGAAATTTATTTATCGATGTCTGTAATTTCAAAATTTTATTTATTTTCCTTCACATATATTAAAAATAATAAAATTGCAAAATCCAAAACATGAGATTAAATGGAAAATGATGTTATTAAGTTTTGAAGAAAAAATGATGTTTACATGGCATAAAAATGAGTATGCTGATGGATCACACTTCACATAAGTCATACAAATTAGAAAACTCAAAAAAATCAGTAATTTATGTGGAAATAAAGGAGATATATGGTAAAAAACAGTCAAGTGAATGGAAAAAATTAAGGAAAAATAGCTTTTGTGCATTAAAAATTACAAAAATTTAGGATAATATTTATGATTGTGTAATGAAGGTAAACCATGAGGGTTTTCCTTAGTTTACCTCCATTTATAAGTATGTGTTTAGAGCTTGTTTCTATGAAAAATTATCATGAAATCTCCCTACATCTGTGCAAGCAAGAAAAATGTAAATAGTAGGGGATGTGGGGCTGAAATGAAACGATATTTGATTGTATATTTTAGCATATATGCTATATTTTATATAAGTTTTAAGAGATTTAGTAGCACATGTTAGCTCGATGCTATTCCTTAACAACCTAGCACGATGCTAGTAGAAAGAAATCATGAAAAGATTGTTTGTACACTTCACATAGCTGGTTTTTAGTTAAGTTGTTTGAGCACAAAGTATCATACACTTTGCATATGCAATCTAAATATGGTATCAAAAGATAAATTCTTGGATGCATTGCAATTGTATGCCTAGGTGATGACCAACATTGAGAGTGTAAGATTCCCCTTTGCTATAGGGTAGTACAGTAACTTGGAAAACTGATTGAGTGAGGAATATATATAGTCTCTCACATTGTTACATTTATATTATGAGAGGACTCCATTATGCATGTGTTTTATGTTGGAGACGGTGCATCTTAGGAATCCTCGGGGTGTAGGAGAGTTGTAGAAGCCACATCACTTTGTTGGGGGAAGCTCTTTGTGTATGTGAATCGAGGTGTTGATCATCTATATGTTTGGAGACTCCCTCTGTTGGAGTGGGAAAGGGGAAAAAACCATTGGACTATAAATTGATACAAAGATGTGATTTATTTAGAGTAGTGTAGAGCCTTTAGATGCTCTTGGCCGCAAGGCCATGAGGGTAGTTTGGTGAGCATGAGAGGCTTAGCTAGAGCCCTAGAGCCAGTGTCAAGTTTGTTTTAGATCTCGACAGGTGGTGCATTGGAGTTTTAACCTAGCCTATGAATGTTGTGAGAGGCGATGCCCTAAGTGCACATATGTAAACTAATGATTACCCAAGTGGTTGTATGCATACAACATGTGAGCAATGCTATGTGTACCCTAAAGGAATACTTGTGCATAAGTAGGAATAAGGTGCTAAAGAGTCGGTATACATGTTCGGAGAGTTGGACTCCTATGCGTTAATACAAGAAGTGACGCTACATGAAGGGATACCTAAAGGCTAGTGTTTATGCACACCTTGCACCTTAAATTACTTATGGCCTATCCTATGGGAGTGTGTGCCCCAAGTGTTCAAAACTCGAGAAGTATGCCATGCGCCTAGATGTGTGTGCTCACTTGTAAAGACCCTAGCTAACTAGTCATGAGGTTTTGATGATCTATAGATTTGTGGATATGTCGTAGAAGCAGGTTGGGAGTGTATTTATTCTAAGTGCACCTATGCCTATATGACCTAAGAGTGGTGTCTATGCATGTGACCTAAGAAGGCAATTATAATCCAAATAGTAATGGGTGTCCTTGTGCTAAAGATGAATGTGTGTCATTGTGCCACAAGTGCAGTGAGATATTGTAGTGCATGTCGGATTGTGGTTTGTGTGTGTGTGTGTGTGTGAAGTCTACAAGCAAGTAGGTGTGTTTGAACATGTATATGGGTGACAATTGTGTGTGAATGAGTGTGGCTTAATGTATGAGTGCATGCATGCATGTAAGTGAGTATTTGGTTGTAAGCGGTGAGTATGTGGCTATCATTATAATAGAATTGAAGCAAAGATGTGGAAGCCATGGAGCATTTTGGGCATGTTTATGTAACCCTATATTAAAGCATATAAAGATGTGAGATTTTGTAGTAATGGAATGCTTATTTAAACATACTAGTAAATGCCTAATAAAACTTGACCCTTCTATGGATATAAACATGCTTTTACATGTGTAACTATTTTAAAATTGTGGTCACACTATTTTTGGTTGTATCTTCCTTGTGTACTTGTAGTTGGTCATGTATAAGACATTCAATCATACACTTGTATATATATTTTTCCACCATCATCATTCAAGTACTCTTGCATAGTGTGAAATAAATCAATTACTTTAGTTGGTCATTTCAACATTTAACAAGGAAATAACAACTCCATATTTGATAAAATGCAATAGGCACATAGCCCTACAAGGGGATAGATCACTAGGGACACGGCCCTACAAGGGGATAGATCACTACTTTTGTTTTTTTTTTTTTTTTTTTTTGCACTCATCAATATGTGCATAGGAACTTTCTCTACATGCATTGGTATATGAGTCGATATATTCCAATAGTCATACCAACAAACATTTCAACAATCTTTCCACTGTCCATACCAATGTGTCCATTCCAATACATCTCCAACACTTATATAAATGGGGGGACTTGACATTTTAAGACATTTTCATGACTATTTTTGTGAGAGATTCTATTGATACTATCCTTCATATATTGTAGTCTTAGTTCACATTTCTACACACATAGAGATTGTATGTGATCTCAAAAACCTTACTTGAGAGCTTGGGATTGTGCCTTAAATCAAGAGCTTTCTCATGTAAAGAAAAGGTGATGGAAGTGTTGCAAAACATGGTTAAGCATGAAGATAAGTTATGGGGAAAAGAAGAGAAGAACAAGTGGAGAAGGATGATGACATCCTTTGACACACATTATATGTGTCTTTAGCACTGACTCTAGCACCATACCTTTAATACCCCCCCTTGGTGCTAGCTCATTCCCTAGATGACTATACCTAAGGATGTAGGTTTTCCCCCCTGGAATGCTTGCAAGGCCTTTAGCTCATGTAGTGATAAACCAGAGTGTAGGCAATATAATTTAAAATCTCGAAATCTTTTGATCCCATTGGCTACATTGTTGGTGCCAATGGTGGACATTACAAAAAAAAAATTCGTCATTGGTGCTGACTATTCTTTGCCTCTCTTTGGTCTTGGTTGATCTTCTTCTCCTTGGCTTTTGCTCTAGTCTTGATCTTCTCGCTTCCTTTATTGGACTTGGCATTCTTTGGTAGTCTTCATAATGACCTTCATGGTGTCATTGCTCTTCATGGACTTCTTTTCCTTCATGCTTTTTTTCTTTTTTTGGGTCTTTCCTTTAATCAATTGCCCTCTCATTTCAAGTTTTGTGATAGTCTCTTTTTGCTCAAATTTTTTGAGATGGATACATAAGGATATTTTGCTTTTGCTTAATAAACATTTTTTGACATACACGACTTGATGGATAATTACATAGATAATCTTGGGATACATAGGATTTGGGATTTTGTTTCACTCGATGGCTTGATGACATACATGGCATTCACAAATTTTCGAGGCATTATATTGGCATTGGATTGTACATGATTCAACACATGATTTTTCTTAAGGTCTTTAACATTTTTGTAAAGATTCATGATGGATGTTATGTGTGAAAGATACGGAGAGCTCTTACCAAGTTATCTACCATGGCAGTGTCTAACAGTTATGTTATGATAATAGGAGGGCAATAGAAAGTCCAATTACAAACAACCCTTTAGGGTTTTTGATACAACAATAAGAGACTCTTGAAGAGTGTGGACAACCCTTTCTTGCAACTTGGTTTAGTTCAAACCAATTTGGAACAAATATAGTGTGGAAACGGGTGCACCCTAAACCGGTTCAGATAGCACAAATGTGAACAAAATGAGCGGGAACTAGTTGGAAGGTGTGGACAAGCCTCTAGGCTCTCAGCAAGCTGCTGGCTTCCT
Organism: Lygodium microphyllum; assembly: GCF_053477565.2. NCBI lineage: Eukaryota > Viridiplantae > Streptophyta > Polypodiopsida > Schizaeales > Lygodiaceae > Lygodium > Lygodium microphyllum. The sequence continues at coordinate 45,819,268 of NC_141155.1, read as the reverse complement.
CGAGATAAGGATATATTTTTAATATTTTTAATGTTAGTAACAAATCTTGAAGGCCCAGTGGTCGGGACTCGGATGTGCGGGCTTCCTCGAGATAATAAGATATTTAAATGTTAGTAACAGATCTTGAAGAGCCAGATGGCCGCCGGCCGTGGACAACGGCATAAATGTATGTGTATGGAAAGGGTCAGAATCGAGCGCGTTCATCTCTCATATGTCACTTTGGCAGCCCGCACCGTCTAATAAGCTTCAAGCTCTTCCAAGCAAGCACAAATGACTCTCTCTCTCTCTCTCTCTCTCTCTCTCTCTCTCTCCCCCCCTTATACTACTAATGCACTAATGGACGGTTGTCATACCATTATACATTCATATGGCTCGTATCTACATAAATTGTTTGCCCAAGACTACATAATGCAATCCATTATTGTACTTGCAAGTAGCTCTCTTTCTTTCTTTCTTTCTTTCTTTCTTTCTCTATGGAGAATGTTGATAGGCTAGAGAGGTACCATAAGATCATTAGGATAAATAGATGTACTATCACAAGATCATTAGGGTGAAGAAATACCGTAAATAAATAAGAGTCAACTTCTATCCTCTCATGTTCTCTTCTTCAATTTTAAGTTTCTTTTTATTAATGGAATCCTACAGTAGTGTGATAATGTAATGAGAAAACATATCTCTATCTCATAGTTTGAAGCTCACCCTATTTGTTTTTCTTCTCCAAGTCTTATTATGGGGATAGTGATGTGTATCTGGTTGTGTTTAAACATTTTGTCATATAGAGCTTACTCATCTTCATTTTCTAATAATCGCTAACTATCATTGTGATAGATACTACATTTCCCAACCCTTTGAGGCCAAATATATGTGTGCAAAGTTCAAACATTCTTTCAATTTTCTACAAGTTTAAATAGAAGGGCAATCTATGGTACAAACGCTCAACGTGTCTTATAAGTGTTACAGTATCTTAGGATTGTAGACAAAATAAATGAATGCTAGATTTTAGTGTTAGATTTCAACTTGGTTGTGTGATAAGGATCACAAATGTTTGTGTGCTATTGTATTGAAGTATCTTATGATTTGAATCTTCCTTATTTATCTTTCTTCTCTTAATTTCCTTCTCCTATATTAATTGATGTTACTTTCTATAAGGGTTAGGATTTGTTCTCCAATCTCCATTGGTGTTATTTGTTATGGAATTGGGAGTTGAAAGTGAGTACACTTGTAAGTTGTCTTCAAAGCTTTCCTCTTCACTATTATTCAACTTTCTCAAATACCTACTCATTAGTCCCACTTGTTTGATACCATCATTTCAACCTTTTGAAAAAATAAACTATGAGTACAATGTTTAATGTTTTATATCATCGAAAAGATCCTAAAAACAAAATGATGCTAGATTTCACAATCTAACTATGAGTACAATGTTTAAATGTTATTATATAATCCAAAAGTTCCTTTAAAAAAAATAATGCTAGATTTCATGATCTAAAATGAGTTTGCTATTTTTTGTTTTCCCATGTGAGGAGTACTTTAGGAGGTGTCTTATATTTTGAATAATGTGCTAAAGTTAGGTTTTATGTTGTGTGCCTATAATTGTATGTCATAATGATTTTTGAAGTAGATGTCCATATTTAGCCACTATATTCTTAAAAATGCTGATAAAATCTAAGTTCTCAAAATATCTTTGGGATCCTAATTGAATTCAACTAGTTTTTTCATTAGTATGAAGGTAAACTTTCTAGGAGTGTTGATCCAACCAAAAAAGAAGCAAGCCATAAGTAAAGATGAAATTGAGCTACCATTAGTTTTAAGTGCAAATAGTTTTATTTACACAAGATTGTAATAAATTGATATTTTTACAATGTGAATATAAGTGTTTAGACTAAGATTATACCAAAAATGTACTTGAAAAACAAAAGCACAGCAACTTTCTTAAGAAGTTTATAGATAACCTTACAAGATTCAATAGTTTTCTTCATAAGACCTTCCCCAAGCCAATAGGTGTTAAATTGTTGATTGTAGTCTTTAAGTATCCCAACTTTCAAGCAGCTCTAACTAACCTAGCTAGAAAGGATAATATTATATGGGATCAAAAGGTTGAACAAGGTGTTCAAAGATTAAATCAAGCCTTCATCTTAGTACCCATTCTCATCTATGAAGATCTATTGAAGCCCTTTATCATGGAGACCAATGCCTCAAATTTGCACTTGGAGTTGTTTTATCCCAAATCAATGATGACAATCGAGTTCATCCAGTACCTTTCCACTTTAGAAAATTCTTAGCTATAGAAATCAACCATGAAATTCATGATAAATAATTTTTGGCCATTGTGGACTCCTTGGAGACCTAGCGACACCTACTTGAAGGTGCCCCTCATAAGATCACTATTTATATGAATCTAAAGAATCTAGAATATGTCATGATTTCTTGCATCTTGAATCATTACCAAGCAAGATGTAGTGATTTCCTATCCATAATTGACTTCATCATTACTTATAGGCTTGGCCACTAACAAGAAAAGCCAAATGCTTTATCTCGAAGATCCTACCTAGCACCAAAAGAAGGTGATGAAGCCCATGATCAATAGAATTCAGTAGTCTTGAAACTTGAGCAACTAAAGTTACGGGCAGTTATCAACAAAGCCCTAGAAGACTTTCGATGTAAAGGTCAATAAGGAATTTATGAAGGACTCATTTGCCAGGGACAAAACGAGGCAATTACATCAAGGCCAATAACAAAAAAGGGATTTTCAGGACATTAATGGGTTTCTCTATTATAAAGAACTCCTGTATATTCCTCTCAGTCCTTTGCAAGTGGACATGCTCAAGAAGAGATATGATCTCCTCTCAACAGGGCATTTTGGGGCAAATGAGACAATCGAGCTAGTTTCAATGGAAGCTAATTAAGGACTTTATGCATTCTTGTGATATATGTAATCAATCTAAAGTCCCTCGTCATTGACCACATATCCTTCTTCAATTGTTACCCATTCCAAGTAACCATGGTCATCTTTATCCATTGACTTCATTATTGAACTATCTTCTTCTAAAGAGTATAATTCTATTTTGGTGGTGGATCGATTCACAAAAATGGTGCACTTTATCCCAACTGTAAGGCACCTGCCTTTATTACGTGATGAGTAACGTTTTAGTAGTTGCCCAGAGTTTACCTTCCAACCATCGACATTTGTACTCTAACCAGAATGATCGGATTTTGTTCGGCTCTATAACCCTAGGTCTACCCCGCAGGGAAAGCATCCTATTGTTACCCACAGAGGACCGCCGACCTGAAGGTTTCTAACTTGACTTTACAAACATCTATCAACAACTAGCTCACATCCGGAGGTGTCGTTAGAGAGGCTTCTTGTCTAGAAGAAGTGACTGCCATTACCCTTGGTTCATGGAGTACAACACTTTTTTCCAGTAATAGACTAAGGATTTATGAAATCCCTTGCAGTGTTCTGGCACAGTAGCCATACCTTTCCCCTAAGATAATTTACAATTTGGATTCTGAGACCAAACCCTAGGTAAGTCAGTGAATTGGTCTTCCTAGAGTTTCTTCCTAGCGTTTTTTTTCTTGAAAACCTCTCGACTAACCGAGACCACCCTACCATAGGACTAGATTCCTCGGGAATCCATCCACCCACTTTCTTCTATGGAAGTTCTTAGTTATCTAATTACCTACCACATTACGTGAAACATATAAAAACATATTCATTAATTAAAAAGAATCTTTTTATACACAGTTGTTTGTTTGCATAATTTACTCATGGACATACAATCAGAATAAAACAAATTTATTGATTATGTTCCATAACGTATGTTCTCCCCCCCATACAGGAGAAAAATTACAATTTCACATGCTGCCTCATCTGGCACATCTACACGTCACCAAGATCAAATCCACCTATAGCTAGCATTTTTAGGTGTCTCAAGTAGAGCTTCGGCCATACAGGGGACCAAGTAGTTCCTAAGTGCGTAAAGGATTTACTAGCCAGAGCTCCCATGGCACCTTAACCACCTCCTACTTAATAAGATCCCTGCTAGGAGACCTCTCGCCATTGGAGTCGGTCCATGCTTCTGCAACGGTAAAAACATCCGCTCTTGGTATGGCGATTCAACACCTATCTTTGGGGGAGGTATATGGCTTCTCAATTTATATCTGTTCTAATACTTAATTCAATCAGGATCTAATCTAGAAAATCACAAACAAGATTGATGTCTTCAAGCAATTATGACTTCAAACACTCATGCAACTTCTAAGCGATGATTAATCTCGTAGCAATCGACCTTTGAAATTCATGTAGTGAGCTCTTTCCCTAGGACATCTAGATTTTGGGCTCTCTAACCTCTTAGTTTAAGGTTTATAATGGCGTTCTTATAACCAAGTTTATTGGCCTTAAGTCCGTTTCTTCAACTTAGAGATATTTTCGATCTTAAAATATTCTATCAAAGCTTCTAGATTAAACTATATCCTTGACCAATTTCTTTAGGGTTCGTTCTTAATAAATCTATCTTGAAAACTTCCTCATGATTTCTCTTGAGTTCTAGAATTACATAGTTTCCCTAACAATTTCTAGCCTATAAGATGTTCTAATAATTTACCAAGTGAATACTCTAAGATCGCAGTATTTCTTAAGAGACTTATCTTATTTCTATTGAATTCGGATATAAATTTTTAGAAAAAACCTATGGCATCGAAATTGGTAAAGGGTTATTATCTGCGCACGTGACTCCGTTAATGACTCCCATTGTCGTGCTGCTACGCGCACATCGTGTAAAAAAATCTAGAGTGTGGCTTCCTTTTAGATTTAGAGAGCCAATGTCATTTTACACATTAGTGTTAGTGTCCATGGTTCAAAAATATTAGATTTTTGTTAATTTTAATATTCTAGATATTATCTCTTGTAAAAAAATCTACAAAACTATAGACAACTTCTAGATTAAAATGACATGTAAAAGAAAGCATGTAATTTTCAGTTAATTTGAGAGGATTTTATGTAAAAAGAGAGATTAGCGAAATCGTGCGACGCACGATTGATGTTTTCAGGCAGTGAACAACACTCCGAAAGTGGGCGATGAAGAAAAAGTGATATGGCATGATTCTGCCCAGGTGTCCTTGCATTTAACCCCCCTTTCAGAGCCATTGGAAGGATCAGATTGGCGATCTGAGCAGCATAGAGGATGTTGAGATATCGAGCTCCACTCATGATACGCCAGGGTGACCGTTGTGTATTTATATCACCGACTTGTCAGTTGTAGACGCGGTTGGTACACCGCTCATGAATAATAGCTAGATGACAGCTATCCTTATCTACTCTAGTTCGTGGCTCAGTCAGTATGCCACCTTAGTTAGTTGAGTTTGGTTTGAGACCCATATATAGGGTTCTTCTATTTCTTTGTACTTGAGTTTTTTTGGCTTACACAACTAAGAAGAGGAAAACTGTTTTTCAGCCTCCACCTTTGTGTGTATTCCCCATTGTGCAAGCAAGAAAGCTACAAGTGAGACTCCTTCCTTCTCTCCCACAATCTTGACATGGTATCAGAGCCTTGTTCGTGGTAAGGAGCTCAAGAAAGCAAGCCAAGCTCGCGGTGTTCTGGTAAGAGGAGCAGTGTTGCTTTCATTTTCTATTTTGGGAGCAGATCTCTACAGGTAGCATAGCTGGAAAGTGCAGGAGTGCATTGTCTCAGGTTGAGACACCCTTCGCGGTGAAGCAAGAGGGCAGTTTTTTTTATTTGAGGCCATTTCGGGGCCTGTTTTGGAGGCGGAAGTTTTCTGCACGCACTCAGGAAAAGGCCCAGTTTTATGCTGTGCAGCCACTGTTCTACAGGTCGGTGAAAAGTTACTGTAGAAATTGCATCGTATGCTTGTGCGCAGAGACATTGGGAGTTACAGAATCATCCCTGTTGCCTGTTGATACAAAATCGTCACTAGGAAGTGACTGTGTGGTCAAATACCACTTTCACCAGTTTTGCAGATTTTCCCTTGTGAGGGTGAAGCTGTGTTTTTTGCAGTGACAGAATTTTTTGCAGTGTTCTGTAATGGCATCTGATTCTCTTTCACAGATTGTCACTGAAAAGCTTGACAAGAACAACTTCCAAGCATGGAAGTTTAGAATGACGAATTTCCTTATGGGAAAAGGATATTGGGAATTTGTTGCAGGAAATGAAGAAGAACTAGTTCTTCCTGATGTTCCCAATCAATAGCAAATGCAGGCATTTAAAGCATGAAATGAGAGAGCCAGGAAAGTTATGTACTGGCTGTCTATCAGCATTTCAGACTCTATGATTGTGCATATTCAGGATGCAAGTACGCCAAAGGAGGCATGGGATACTTTGTCAAAAATGTATAGCACAAATACGCAAGCCAGGAAAATGCAGCTCAAGTAAGAGTTGCATAATGTGCAAAGAGAAAATATGAGCATCAATGACTACCACATGAAGGTGAAGAAGATTGCAGATGCACTTGCTTCCATTGGGTCGCCAGTGGAAGATGATGATTTAGTTTCTGTGATCTTGAATGGTCTAGGAAAGGATTATGCACAGTTTCGAACATCCATTTCAATTCGTGAAAGATTTCCTGATTTTGAGGAGCTGATTGCTCTTCTAATTTCTGAGGAGCAAAGAAATGGTGGTGCATTTTCTTCAGGAGGAACTTCAAAAGAAGCTGTCTTCTACTCAAATGCTGGAAGAGGTAGAGGCAGAGGTAGAGAAGGCTGATTTGGAGGCCGTGGTAGAAATCAGAATATGCAGCAAACTCAAGAAAACCAGTTCTATGGAGGAGGACGTGGTAACTCTAGAGGCAGGGGGAGCCAAAGAGGTCGTGGTGGATGGCAAAGAGGCCAAAATGCAAACAGTAATGTTGAATGCTACTATTGTGGTAAAATGGGTCATATGGCTAAAGACTGCTATAAAAAGCAGAATGACATCATGAATGGAAAATTGCAACAAGGAAATTATGTATCTTCTAGTAGACAGGGTGATGACAGAAATGAGCATCTGTTTATGGTGTAGCACATGAACAATTCTGTGACAAGTGCAGAAGAAAGCAACGATGTATGGTATGTTGACTCAGGTGCATCAAACCACATGACAGGTCATGCAGAATGGATGGAGGATGCAAGGAAAATGGAAAAACCAGGATTTGTGGAGACTGGTGATGATACTGCACATCCTATTGTGCAGATTGGAAAAATTCATTTGTCTATGCAGGATAGAAAAAAGAAATACCCATCTGATGTATTTCATGTCCCGAATATCACCAAGAATCTGGTTTCTGTTGGTCAAATGGTTGAGCAGGGCTTGCAGGTCAGATTTAATCCTCATGGATGCTTTGTTGAGGATATGAAAAATAAAGGTCGCTTGATAGCAAAAGGAAAGAAGAAGGGCAGAATGTTTACATTGGATGCAGACATGCCTGAATTGAGTGCAGCAATGTTTGCACATGGGACTGGTGTAGTTGTAGATATTGATATCTGGCATAAACACATTGGTCATGTTAATGTACAGCGACTTAAATCAATGCAGGCCCAAAATATTGTTGCATGTTTGCCCAAATTCAAGGTTGCAGAAATGCATAAGGTATGTGAAGCCTGTCAGTTTGGAAAACAGGCAAGGAAACCATTTCCTAGACATGTTCAAGAGAGTGAGAAGCCATTGGAATTAATCCACTTTGATGTGTGGACTACTAAAGCTGCATCTCTTGGAGGCTGTCATTATTTTGTCACTTTTATTGATGACTATAGCAGAAAAGTTTGGGTGTATTTTATGAAAAAGAAAAGTGAAGTTTTTGGGCATTTCAGAACTCTTAAAGCTATGGTTGAAAAAGAAACAGGCCTGCAGATAAAATGCCCAAGGTCAGATGGAGGGGGAGAGTACCTCTCAAATGAGTTTGCAAGGTTCCTACAGGAGCATGGCATAAAGCAGCAATATTCATGCAGTCATACCCCACAACAAAATGGAATTGCAGAAAGGAAAAACATGCATATTGGAGAGGTATCTCGTGCCATGCTCAATGAAAAAGACTTGCCAGATTTTTATTGGGCTGAGGCAGTTGCTACAGCAGTCTACATAATGAACAGAACTCCCACTGTAGCAATACATGGGATGACTCCAGAGGAGAGGTATACTGGTAGGAAACCAGATATTTCTCATTTGAAAATTTTTGGTTGCATTGCCTATGTACATGTGCCAGATGAGTTGAGATCCAAGTTGGATCCAAAAGCTGAGAAGTGCATCTTTATTGGTTACTCTCTACAGCAAAAAGGGTATATATGCTATAACCCTTCTACTCGTAAGTTTACAGTGAGCAGAGATGTTGTTTTTGATGAGATGAGTAGCTGGTATAAACCAGTAAATGTGATTGATGATGTAGATGCACAAAATGGTAATGCTGCACAGAATTCACAACAGCAGTCAAAAAATATTAGTGGACCTGGAGCGTCCTCTAGCAGTGGTTCACATTCTTCACCATGGACAGGCAGATTGAGATCAGGAGAATCTTCTCAAAGCAATACAGATAGTGGTATGCAGGTATCACGAAAAGGAAAAGAGAAGGTTGATCAGCCCATGTTTGATGTGAATGGAGGTCACTCTTATGTGGATGGTGAATCCAGTGGCTCAGAATAGAGCATTGATGATGAGTTGGGTATTCCTTCTATTGTTACACCTGGAATAAGGAAGACCAGGGATGTTTTGAGAGCACCTGGGAGTGAACCTACTTTGCGCAGGTCTACGAGAGCTAGGTATCCTATGGATAGGCTGAAATATGATGGATTTACAGCCATTCACTATGCATATATGGTCAAAGTGATACAGGATTCGGAACCCACTTCTTTTGAGCAAGCCATGGGAAAAGAAAAATGGGAGAAAGCCATGGATGAAGAAATGGATGCCTTGGAAGCAAATGCTACATGGGAATTGGTACCTTTGCCTAAAGGTAAAAATGCAATTGGCTGTAAGTGGGTTTATAAGGTGAAGCACAATGCAGATGGTTCTATGAACAGATACAAGGCAAGATTAGTAGTCAAGGGGTATGCACAAATATATGGCATTGACTATGAAGAAACATTCAGTCCGATTGCAAGGATGGAAACCGTAAGAGCAGTCATTGCTATGGCTGCATCAAAGGGATGGTCTTTACATCAGATGGATGTAAAGAATGCCTTCTTGCATGGTGATTTGCAAGAAGAGGTCTATATGGAGCAGCCACCAGGTTATGTGCATGCTGTTCATCCTGAGTTTGTTTACAAGTTGAAGAAAGCCTTGTATGGCTTGAAGCAAGCACCTAGAGCATGGTCTGACAAGATAGGACAGTATCTTGTCACTATTGGCTTTTAGATTTCCAAGGCAGATTTCTCACTTTATGTGAGAAAAACAGAGAAAGGTATTATGCTACTTGTCATTTATGTTGATGATTTGATTATGACAGGTGACAGTGATGAAGATATCCTTCATGTGAAAATGCTATTGAAGCAGAAGTTTGAGATGAAGGATTTGGGAGAGCTACGTTATTTCTTGGGCATTGAGGTGATTAGATCACCAAGTGGGATACAGCTCTTGCAGAGGCAGTATGGATTGGACATGCTGTCCAAATATGGGATGATAGGCTGTAAGCCTATTTCAGTTCCTTTGGAGCAGAATGTGAAGCTGAGCACAGATGCAGATGGGCTTCTAGAAGACCCTACTATGTACAGACGCATAGTAGGGAGTTTGATTTATATGACTATTACCAGGCCAGATTTGAGCTATGCTGTTGGATTGGTAAGTCAGTTTATGCAGGCTCCAAGGAAACCACATTTGGATGCGGCTAGATGCATACTCAGGTATGTGAAGTCCACATTGCAGTATGGACTATTTTATGAGACTGGAGTTCAGATACAGTTGCATGGATACACTGATGCTGATTGGGCAGGTAGTATTTCTGATAGACGATCTACCAGTGGATATGTGTTCTCTTTTGGAAGTGCTGCAGTCACTTGGAGCAGCAAGAAACAGCCTACATTTGCCTTGTCGAGCACAGAGGCTGAGTACAGGGGTGCAGCAATGGCTGCATGTAAGGTAGCTTGGTTGCATAAGCTACTTTATGATATGCATCAGTCTACAGATGGGCCAGTTGTCATTTATTGTGACAACATGAGTAGTATACACTTGGCAAATAACCCAGTCTATCATGCTAGAACAAAGCACATTGAGGTGCATTATCACTATGTGCGAGAGAGGGTTTTACTAGGTCTTATTGATCTAGTTTATGTCAGCACAGAGGATCAGGTAGCTGACATATTCACGAAGGCATTGGGCGCAGAGAAGCTGTGCAAGTTCAGAGACCTGCTTGGTGTGCAGGAATTGGGATTGAGCTCGAGGGGGAGTGTTGAGATATCGAGCTCCACTCATGATACGCCAGGGTGACCGTTGTGTATTTATATCACCGACTTGTCAGTTGCAGACGCGGTTGGTACACCGCTCATGAATAATAGCTGGATGACAACTATCCTTATCTACTCTAGTTTGTGGCTCAGTTAGTATGCCACCTTAGTTAGTTGAGTTTGGTTGGAGACCCATATATAGGGTTCTTCTATTTCTTTGTACTTGAGTTCTTTTGGCTTACACAACTAAGAAGAGGAAAACTGTTTTTCAGCCTCCACCTTTGTGTGTATTCCCCATTGTGCAAGCAAGAAAGCTACAAGTGAGACTCCTTCCTTCTCTCCCACAATCTTGACAGAGGAAGGTATTATTTTGTACACGTTTTTGTCTATTAGAGTTATATTTTCTCATAATGCTAAAAGAAACTTACAGGCTTCATCTCTGTTAGTATTCTTCTTCTTCTTTTTGAAGTATTCTTCTACATCTTCAATCTCTTCGAACCCCTTCTCTTCCGTCTACTCCTCTCCTTGAATCTACCATCACTCATGCAATCACTTATCTTCAAGAACTTGGCTTGAAACTTCAACCCTTCTCTTATCTCTACCATCTCTAGAGTCTAAGCTCTTGAACCCCCATACATTCTTCTCTTGGCAAACCCCTGTTGTGACCTTCAACCCTACGCGTTGCGACATTGGTGAATCCGACGTGAAGGTCAGTGTAAGAGAACTCCAAGATGGGGGATTCTTCAGGAGATACTCTACAACAATTGGTGCGCATGCTGCAGCAGACTCAACAACAACAAATCCAAATGTTATAACAACAACAACAAAGGCAAGAAGAATAGAAGATTGATTCCACAGCTATCAAGGCCCTAGAAGAAGTTGGGTGTGAATTAAAATTATGGGTCAAAATGTCTCTGTTTTCATTCATTTGTATGTTGAGAAAATGCTCCTCTTTGGTGTACCGCAACATACATGGAACCGTTATTTTCCCAGACTAGCCAAGCATGGTCTTCAAGAAAGAATCCATGGTCTTTTCCAACAAGATGCGGATTGGGCTGCATTCAAAAAAGCCTCTCAGAAGACTCTGGCCTTATGACAAAGAAAAGTTTCACTGAATGGGTTGAAAAACCCAACAAAGGTTTAGCTGCAAACAGCTTTATACCATGAATTTGAAAGTAAATTTGGACAACTTGATGCTGAAGACCAACAAAGTATGGAAGGTCAAAAGATTGAATTATTCCTTAAGGTTGCATATCCCATTCTGCAAGAAAAGCTTGCTGATCACCTAGAAGATGCTACCTTCGAATCAGGAGTCAAGATTGCATGGACAGATGTTATTGATGCAGTTAACATGATTGCTCGAAGAGAGCAGATGCGACTAAGATTGGGCTCTACTTCAACTTCAACAACTCCATTGATGGAGCTTGTTCCACCTTCAAAATCCCCTATTCCTTTGACTAATCAACCAACTCTTTCTTCTTCTGTTCCTTCTAAAAATGATGTCATGGATGAACTTATTAAAGCATGCGTGACCTTCATTTGAATCTTACAGAAATTAGTTCCAAAGTAGAGAAGTTGGATGTCAAAGTTGAAGAACGAGGATGATCATAAACTCAAAGACCCATGAGAGAAGGGTTTAAGAGGAGTTATATTTGGTGCGACAGCCAACAACATGACAAGGGGGACTGTTCTGCCTTCTCTGAGGCTGAAGCACAGAAGCTCGTCTTTTGGAAAGATGGAAAAATCCATGTAGCTGAAACTGGTCTTCCACTAGAGCCAAATTTTGGCAATGGTGGAATGAAGAAAAGATTAGAAGATTTAGCTGTAAAGAATGCCTATGCATCAATTCATGTAGCTATCAATGGGCTGCAAATTGAGCCAACTAAATCAAGTTTGAAAGTATGTAAAGCTAATGTGCAATCTAAAGTATGGATGCAGGCACTAGATCAAATGGAATGTAGTAAAGTAGCCAAAGAAGATTAGTCACTGCATTCGAGAAATGGAATGTGGTAAAGTAGCCAAAGAAGATTTGGCTAATGCGAGTCATCATTGCATTCGAGAAATAACTAGTTGGAAAGAACCGGTAGATCTTTTTTTTCGCCTTTGCTCATTTGGCTAACGTCAAACATAAAGAAGTCTTGATTGAAGAAAAGAGAAGAAGAGAAGATGAACCAAGGCCTTCCTCTTCTGGCCCTCCAAAACGGGTAACTAGAAGAACGCCTGAACAACTAAAGCTTGCTGAAAATATATCCCCAGATCAAGAGAGGGAAGATGCACCACAAACAAAGAAGACCGAAGGAAAGAAAAAAGGCAAGCAGCCAGGCTACAAATTGCAATCTGACATAGAATCTGCAACTGATCTCAAATGAGTCCTAGAAGAACGAATTCTAGGAAGCAAAATTGAATTCACCTTAGGCGAAATTCTTGGAATTGCCAAACGTGAATTCCATGATGTAATTATTAATGTAATCAAAAGGAAAAGACAATATGTTGGTGATGAAACTGAAGAAACAGTGCATGCCTTTTTGCACGTTCTTCGAGTTCTTGTGCAGGAAGACAATATTTTGGTGAATTCTCCAATATTGAATTTATTGAAGGAAGACAATATGTGCCACAATATGTTGGTGAATTCTCCAATATGGTGTTAAGTGGAGACAAAATACAAGACGGTGGATAAGAAAGTCAAACCTGTGGCAGCCCCACTGCCTCCTAAAAGTGAAGGGCTAACTGATAGGGTAGCAAATCAGCCAAGTCTTCGTGATCCTTCCAACATTGGTCACAAGTTCACATCTGAAAGTATAAAAGAGCTCAAAATATGTGAAATTTCTTTCCTTTCACCAGCTGAAAAACACTATTTTATACAAATGCTAATGAAACATGGAAAAGCTTTTGCATTTCAACCAAGTGAAATAGGCTGTGTGGATTCAAATATAGTGGCTCCTATGGTCATTTTTATGGTCCCACATGTGCCTTGGAACCTCAAGCCTATTCCTGTTCCAAGGGCGCATTTTCCCAAATTATTGGAACTTCTAAATGAAAAAATCAGAATGAAGATTTTAGAACCTTCTTCAGTGCCCTACTCAAATCGATGGTTTACCATGCCCAAGAAAAATGGGTCTTTATGATTCATTCAAGATTTATAGCCTTTTAATCGTGTCACAATTCGAAATGTTGGTTCGGGTCTAATTGTTGATGAGTTTGCTAAAGCTTTTGTAGGTAGAGCAATTTATTCTATGGACGATCTATATTCAGGATATGACCAATTTCAACTTTCATTAGAAAGCCCGAGACGTTACCACAATGAAGACACCTCTTGGATTGTCCGCATGTGCACTCTACCACAAGGTGCAACAAACTCCGTAGCCCATATGATGAATGCCATGCACAAAGTCTTAAGGGACTTTATTCCACAACTTACTCTTCCATTTCTTGATGATGTACCTATCAAGGGATGTGAAGTCAATGAAAAGAATGAGGAGCTTGACGAAGATGGCTGCAAGACATTTGTAGTTAACCATATTCATGATTGTGACAGGATTTTGACAAGGCTAGAAGAGGTACATCTTATCCTTTCTGGAGCTAAGTCGATTTCTGGAGTAGAAGAAGTCCTAGTGGTCGGTCATCTATGTGGCCCCTATGGACGCAAACCTTCTCCAATCAAGATAGATGCCATCAGCAGAATGCAAAAAAAATGCACAAATGTTTTAGAGGTGAGAAGATTTCTTGGCGCATGTGTATTCTATCTCATAAGGATACCACATTTTGCTCATGTAGCCAAAAATCTTTATCAATTATTAAGAAAATGCCAAAGATTCTCTTGGGATAATGAGCATACTCTCACTATGTATAAATTAAAGAAGCTGTTAATTTCAACCCCCACTCTCAAAAGGGCTAAGGTCAACCCATCATCCTTACTGTGGATACAAGTCTCATTGGGATAGGATGGGCTGCTGGCCAAGAGGATCTTGAAGGTAACAAGTATGCAATTCGTTTTGGAGCAAAAGTTCTCAATGAACGTCAAAGAAGGTATGCACAAGTAAAAAGGGAATTGTGGGGAGTTGTAACAGCATTAAAGGTGATCATGAATACTTTATAGGTGCTTCTGTAGTGGTAGAAACTGATTGTCTTCCACTCTTGGGCATGATTGCCAACTGCTCTATACCCGACATTGCTATGCTGAGATGGATTACATATATTAAATCTCTCAACCCCGAATTAAAGCATATTGCAGGAAAGGCGAATCTAGTTGCTAACATGCTATCACATGCAAGATATGACAATGAAAAAGAGCTGATGGAAGAAGATGAAGCTGAAGAATCTATACTTGCTAAATTTCATTCCATGGCCGCTGAAAATACCTTTTCAGTTATTGCATATACTAGTCCAAAGCTGAAAACAACAGGATGGTCAACTAGAAGCCAGCATGCTCATTGTATTGCTCAAGTTCCAGTTCATTTCCTTGAAGAAGATTGGCTGAAGATCGGCCAATATTTGCCAATATTTGAGCACGATGAAGAAGAAGGAGACTTGGACTGATGAGGAGTTCAAGCATATCAAGAGGAAAGCTTATGGATTTTTTCTTAAAGAATGACATCTATGGAAGCATGCAAAGAAGAAGAAAGAAGCGCATGTTTGAGTTTTAGGTAACAAAAGATTACAACAACGGGTAATGAAGGAATTTCATGAAAGCCTGTGGGCTGGCCATAGAGGCATATGGGAAACCTTTAGTAAAGTCAAAGAAAACTATTGGTGGTAAAACATGTATCAGGACATAGCACATTTTTTTGAAACTTGTTATGTGTGTCAAATGTATTCTATGGTTAAGCATCGAGATGGGTTACAACCGACTTATCCCTTGTCTATACATTATAGATGGGTTATTGATCTTGTAACCATGCCTACATGAATATGGAATATGCGGTATTTAGTGCTTGCAAGAGAGGATCTAACCAATCAAGTTGAAGGCAAAGCCTTAACAACCAAATCCACTCAAGCCGTTTGTTGTTTTTTGCTTGAAGAAGTGTTTTGTAGATATGGTTGTGTGGGTAAAGTAACTGTAGATAGAGGAGAGTTGGATGCTGATGAGGCACGCAACTTCTTTGCTCAATTGGGTATTAAGTTGGCTTTAACATCAGCCTAAAATCCTGAAGGCAATGGAATGAGTGAGATAGATCATCAACCTATTCTCAAAGCTCTAGCAAAGTCTTGTAGAGGAAAGATCAAAGAATGGCCTAAAATGCTACCTTTTGCATTATGGGCTGACCGGACTACTCACAGTTCAGTGATTGGCTATATGCGAGTTGAACTTATGCATGGACAACAACCAATTATGCCAATTGAAAAATCTATTCTCACATGGAGCCTTCTACCTTGGGAGGAAAGCATCAGTAGAGAAGAATTGCTGACTTTGCGCATATGGCAACTAGAAAGAAGGCTTCAAGTTGTTCAAGAAGCTATTGAGAAGCTAAAGACAATAAGACAAAAGAACAAAATAAGATCTAATAAGCGACATCAACTTCGGCCAAGAGCAATTCAAGAAAATGATTGGGTGCTTGTCTATGACAGTAGCTTAGACAATCAATACAATGCTTCTAAGAAGATGGTGAAGCGTTGGTTTGGCCCATATATGGTAAAGGTCACTCGTGACAATGCCACATATTCATTGGCTGAATTGGATGGAACAAGCATGAAGATACCCATAGCTAGAAAAAGAATCAAGCTCTTCAAACAAAGAGAAATCTCAACATATGAGCTAGAAGACTTGAATATAATTCAAGAGCATGAAGACATAGAGGAAGAAGAAGAGGCAGAAGATGAAGACATTGACATGGCAGAAGATACTTCTTCTAACACTGCAAATCCGTAAGACTTTGGCACATGCCAGAGGATGTGCAAGTTAGGAGGGGGTGGATGTCGTGCCGCTACATGCACACTATGTGAAAAAATCTAGAGTGTGGCTTCCTTTTAGATTTAGAGAGCCAATGTCATTTTACACATTAGTGTTAGTGTCCATGGTTCAAAAATATTAGATTTTAGTCAATTTTTAATATTCTAGATATTATCTCTTGTAAAACAATCTACAAAACTATGGACAACTTCTAGATTAGGATGACATGTAAAAGAAAGCATGTAGCTTTCAGCTAATTTGAGAGGATTTTATATAAAAAGAGAGATTAGCAAAATTGCGCAACACGCGATCGCTATTTTCAGGCAGTGAACAACACTATGAAAGTGGGAGATGAAGAAGGAGTGATCTGGTGGGATTCTGGCCAAGTGTCCTAGTATTTAACCCCCCTTTCGGAGCCATTGGAAGGATCAGATTGGTGATCTGAGCAGCATAGAGGAAGGTATTATTTTGTACATGTTTTTGTCTATTACAGTTATATTTTCTCATAATGCTGAAAGAAACTGACGGACTTCATCTCTGTTAGTATTCTTATATATATATGAAGTATTCTTCTACATCTTCAATATCTTCGAACCCCTTCTCTTCCGTCTACTCCTCTCCTTGAATCTATCGTCACTCATGCTATCACTTATCTTCAAGAACTTGGCTTGAAACCTTCAACCCTTCTCTTATCTCTAGCATCTCTGGAGTCTAAGCTCTTGAGCTCCCATACATTCTTCTCTTGCCAAACCCCTGTGGTGACCTTCAATCCTACGCGCTGCGACACCGTGCTCACAACTCCAGCTGTTGCTTCCACATTAGTAGGGTAAGACTCGTTTTTCTTCCGGGCCATGACGGAAATATGATTCGTAGAAGAAGAAGAGCACGATAGTAATACTTGTTGGCAAGGGTAAGACTCTCAATGATGATGATGGTTATTGCGAGATTCAATGATGTAGGCCTTGCGGATGGTTCTTCTTGCCTTGTGGAGAGAAATACTTCTCTCTCTCTCACCTTGGCAAGCAAGGGTAAGAACAAGGGTAGCTCTTTCTCTAGTGTAGAACAAGAGTGAGAGAATAGGTATGATCTCTCTCTCGCTAGTAGGCGGACGAGAGTAGAGGTATGACTTCTAACCGGATTGATAGAATAGGATAAAGTTCTTCAATGTCTTCTCTTTTCATATTAGAGTAGAAGAGGATGAGAGACCTTCTATGTATCCCCTTCCTTGGGTTAAATGAAATGGCGTCTCTTCCTCTCACGGAATAAAGTCTCCTCCTTCTCGATCAACATCTCGTCCTCATCAAGATTGCTTGGGGGAGGGGGGGGGGAGGGAGTGGGTAAAAGAGAGGATACTTGCTTTTTAGCATTTTTTGATGACATCATCAATGACAAAGAGAGAATGCTTTCTTTTAGCGCTTCTGATGACATCATTGATGATGTCAGAGAGGGAGCTCCATTTTTGTAGCGTGAAGATAAAAATTTACGAATCTATGGGTAAGCACTCTGTGGCGCGTCATCGGGTGACCGTCACTCCAAGGCTTACGACTAAGGTGGCGACCAAGGCATAGACCTTGGCATATTGGCCCTAGCATACTTGGCAACGGGCTATGAAGGCTTTGTTGGTACCATTGGCTGCGCGCGAGAAGCTCCCACTAGCTTGTAGGAAAATCTTCCTGGGAGTTCACCCATCCCGGCAGTGTCGTCACCCAAGTGCACTTAACTACCGAGTGACTATCCACTAGGCTAGTTCTTTTTGTTGTTCTATACTACAAACATAGTTTTAATAAGCTAGTCTTGGGAGGATCTCCCGAGTCTTTCTTCCATGAACTGGCATATAATATCTCATTATTAATAATAATTATCTTCATAATGAGAGTCAGTTTCATTATTAGAGCTAGTTTTTTTTTAAATGTGCAATCATCAATCAATTTTATTTGGAATGTATACGCACATTAAAATAAACTAAGTAATGGGGACATCACCAACAACTAAGAGTATCAATGGAGAAGGGATAGCAAGGCTCTTGCTAGAACATTTATATCAGTATCGTGAGTTACCTGATGATATTGTTTATGATCGCAGCCCCCATTTTATATATGGGTTTTGGAGGAGCCTCTTTATGCTTCTGGGAGCACAAGTGAATTTTTCTTCGGTCAATCACCCATAGAGTGATGGACAAATAAAAAGAGTGAATCAAGTCTCTTGGAGCAATACCTTAGATGCACAATCAACTATCATCAAGACAATTGGGTGGATCTATTACCCCTTGCTGAGTTTGCATATAATAATTCCTTCCATACCTCCACTCAATTCACCACCATTCTTTGCTAATCATGGTCACATGAGAAGAATCCAACTACTACAGTCTTAGCTCAATACCTCTCTCATATCCATAAGGATTTGCAAGCACAGATCGAACAAGCTCAAGAGAAATATAAAAGAAATGCAGATAAGCTTTGCATACAACATCCATAATACAAAATTGGAGCTTAATTTTGGCTTCTTCAATGTGATCTACATTCTTCTCGCCCCTCCCAAAAACTAGGTTATTAATGACTTTGGCCCTTCAAGATTCTTAACTAAGTAAATCTAGTCACCTATCGTCTCCAACTTCCTAGTCCATAACAATCCATTGTGTACTATTCCATTTTTCAGTCTTGGAGCCATGTCATATATATACTACGCCTTGAAGAATACAAAATCCATTGCCTTTAATCATATTTGAAGATCACCAAGAATATGAAGTAGAAAAAATCCTAGATTTGAGAATTTTAAAATGTGAAATACAATATCTTGTCCATTGGAAAGGCTATGATGCAAGTGAATGAATGTGGGAACTAACTTTCCATCTTCAAAGAGCTCTAGTTAGGGTTTGTGAATTTCATCTTCAACACTCAACCAAGCGAATGCCTATTCAAAAGCATACCACTGCCCCTCATGGAACTCAGTGCTACAAGGGGGGATAACATAATAGGTGCTCAAGCAAGGGTAGCCCTTGGTTTGTATGCAAGCTAGTTTCATGAAGTTTTAAGAAGATTCTAGGATATCCTAGAAGATGTTGTATCATTGCTTATATAATTGCTAATGTCATCATGCCATGTGTTAGCATGCATATCATGCCATGTGTCGATGTGTGTGTCATGCCATGTGACATTCTCTTATAATGACATGTAGTCCCATGAACCTCCCTAGGCTATAGTTAAATAGGGATCATGGATTACAAGTCCTTCAAACTTTCCAATACTAGCGAGGTTCCTATGAGGTTAGTCCTCTTTAATTCCTTGTCTTGTTCTAGTCTTGTATTGTATTGAGTGTTCTCTTATAATCAAGCCGTGCTATCGTGAGCATTCTCTTGTAATCAAGTTATCTCACAATCAAGTTCTAGTTCAAGTTTTTCTCTTGTAATTTTTGACAGCAATCTCCTCCCTCTTAAAGAGAACTTGTTGTGCTCATGACACTTACTATATGCTCAATGTGTTGTAGTGGTTTATCTTGATCTTGGACAAATACTTGGAAAAATCATTTTCCTATGAACTTGAAGCATTATAAGAGATTAGACTAGTAGATGGAAAATAAATTTATTTTATAAACTATTAAGAATACTAAAGTTTGTGTCTATACTCAAGATGATGCTCATGCCAAAGGATACACATTTATGGTACATTAACACTAAAACTTAAATATGCTCCTAGCTATGCAACTACACATACATGTAAATGTGACAATTTTGGTACCCAGAAAAACAACCGAGGGAGTTGCTAGCTATTCCTTTAGTTATTCACATCAACCATATGAAACAAAATATAACAATAAAATGTAAATTATCAAAATGGTATACAACAATTTATTGAGTTATATGTTGCTAAAGTTGATACAAATATGTGCAATGTAAATATATTTCAAAGCTAGATTTAGCTTGGCATACAAAAGAGTTTATATTAATATGTGAAAATAATATAGGTATATTGCAAAGCTAGATTTAGCTTGCTCTAAAACTAAGGAAGAGGAATTGACAACATGCATATATTGCTAGTGTATGTGGGGCTCACTTTCCGAGAAACGCATGTCATGGAGGAGGAGGGGGAGGAGGATCTTCTCTTGATGATGTGTGCATCGTATGTGGAATAAATGTAACATGATTCACATCCATGTTCTCCACCAATGCTTGTACTATCTTACCAAACATAAGCAACTATGATGCAAATGGCAATCACACCTACTACAAGATAGACAATTATATGTGTCTCCATCTATACATAAAAGAAAAAAAGAAAAAAAAAAACCATAATAAGTATACATAATAAAAACCAGGAACCTTTCCATGTCACATGGGAGGTTCCTCATTTTTTTTCCAAAACCACCCTGTTTTTCCAAAAACACCCCCAAGGTACTATTTGTCTCAAAAAACCCCTGCTATTGTTGGAGACACACATATGCTTTTGCCACGTGTCACCTTAAAAAAGGTTCTTCCATTGTCAGGACCTAGAACAGGCCCGACAATGGCTCTAAGGCTCTAGCTGAGCCTCTATGCTCAACCAAAACACCCCACGGCCTCACAGCCTCGCGGCCTAGGAGTGTCTAGAGGCTACACAATGTTCTAACTAAATAAGCATTTATATGGCTTGTAGTCCAATAGATAACCTTTCCAAACTCCTCACATGGAGTTCCTACACATATTGGTATTATACACCTTGTAAAACAGACATATGGAGCACCCCCTTGGCTAATTATCGGAGCCCCTCGGCTCTCCTACACCTTGAGGATTGGCCCTGAGATGCGTCGTGAACACATAAAGCATGTACAACATATAATTTGCTCTTGTGATCAATCATTCCAAGAGATAAAAGATCATCCTCACTAAAAACTTTCCCAGAGAAACCGATCGCTAGTCCTACAGCTTGGGATGCCTCACTCTCAGTGTGGGTCAATTTCTATGAAGACAATTGCCATGCATCCAAGATGATACCATGTGTTGAATACAATGCGACTATGAATGATTAAAAGTGCTCAACACTTTGTATTAATTTAAAACAGCATTGTGATAGTGCAAAACCATTTCTTTTCATACTTTCATTCTAAATGTAATTTGCTGCATTGCATAGAGTCAACACCAAGCATGCTTGTGCTACTGAACCCTTTAATTCTCAAAATACACGTATCCTATATACAAAATGCATCAGAAAAAATTAGTACACTAAGTGCATTAGGTTATTAGCTAACCCCTTACATAAACACCAAGGGGTGTCCAACGAATATGACAATAAATGATCCTATGCATCCCCATGATAGAATTGGAAGGTGATCAATCGCCACGTGACTCATAATCTATACTAACTAGGGGTGGCAAAAATAGGATGTGTCAGCAAGAAACTCCCAAAGTATCCCTAAATTGATATTAGGAGGCAATTGTAAGAGTGCCCCAAAACCACAATTGAAAAATATATCTTCATCAAAAGCATAATTAGCCCAAGGAGTTTGCAAAGCAATTCCACTATCGGGGAATGAGTTGGCAAGTCACTTCCAAAAAAAGATGCATCATATCCAAGGTTGCACTGTGGTACATTCGTAGAATAGGATCCCTCACACTATTATAGGTCCCATTCAATTGATTGGTCACTAATTGTGAATCATCTTTGACCAATAACCGACGGATACCACAACGTCAAGCTACATTCACTACCATAATTATACCATGTTATTCATAAAATAAATACCAATATATGCTCTCATTTTCACAACTCTATGTTGAGGAACTTTAATGGCCACACCAACACTCGTGTACTTAGCAGACCCTCTAGCAGCTCCATCAAAATACAAAGTATAGACCTAGTCTTCATGGATAGGCCACACCATATTGATAAACTCACTTGTACTTATGATAATCAAATTCTACCCAAGAGAGGATGTGTAATAGGCACAATCCCTCCTTCCTTGCTGAACTCAATAGGGACACTCGTAAGAATCCTTTGACAATGGTGGCAGTAGACCTTAATATCCCTTGTGAAAGATCTGTCATGCCACTCAAATAACTTGATAACCTTTACTCCACCAGATCACTTGAACTTGGTGGTAACGTTACTCTAAATATGGATGGTCAAGATAAGGAATTAGTCTTCCCATTTGATTGTCTTGGTACCTACTGAATCTTGAAGGACCTACACAGGCGCCAAGCCCAACACTAGTCCTTACTACATGTAGTAAAGATTCAGTTTATTAAATTTTACGTTAGTTTTAAACTCTATCCCCCCTGGAAGTCTGCTAAAAGGGATATAGAGCCATTCTTTCCTATACGAACAATTTTATATGGCCCATCCCATTTAAGTTCTAGTTTACCAGAAAATAGCTCATTACGAGCATCATAGTATAACACCAACTGCCCCTTCACAAATTTATATTTCTTAGCCCAAAGGTCATGAACTGCTTTCATACTCTTCTTCCCTACCTTTTGATGTAACAAAGCTTGCAATCGAATTTCATTAAGATGCGCAAGAGAAATAAATCTTTCCCACAATGCTTTTGCCTCACCCAATGAATGATTGAGAGTAAATCAAGAGCAAATCGCATAGTGGCTAGCTCTATTTCCAATGGTAAGACACACTCTTTTCCATATACCAGCTTGAATGGGGTGTGGCATGTAGCTTTCTTAAATGTTGTATTGTAAGCCCAAACTGCTACATACAAATTATTATCCTAATCTTAATTACTTTTAGACACTATCTTGGATAAGATCCCTACAAGTTATTTATTTGTACTCTCAACTTGACCATTTTCTTGTGGATTATATGGAGTGGTTTTATTGTGTTTAATCTTCAAATATTCTGTCAATGCTACTATAACCTTATTTAGAAAGTGTGTCCATTGATTAAACACTAACTCCTTAGGTGGACCAAAACGGCAAACAATTTACTTCATAATAAAACTAGCCATTTCCTTAGCATTATCCTTCATCATTGTTTGAGCTTCATACCACTTTGAAAAGTAGTCCATCACTACAATAATATAACACTTCTGCGTAGTCGATAAAGGGTGTATTGGTCCAACAAAATCGATACCCCATTTTTCGAAGGGGTAACATGACTAAAATAGGATTCAGTGGCAGCCACTGACGATTTTCCCTAGAATCGTGTCTTTATAAGGCATCACAACGCTTAATATAACTGAAAGCATCTTGGGAAATCGATGGCCACCAATATCCAACACCTAGAGCTTTCTAGGAAATAAGCCGTCCAATAAAATATCTCCCAGATGCTGAATCATGTCATTCCTCAAGAATAAATGATACCTCATCAGGTACTACGCATCGGCGATAAATCTCATCCATACCTTTCTGATAAAAGACACCTGCTAAAATCGAAAAGCATAGTGCTTTATTTAATCTTCCTCTTATTAGACTTTGATAGAGTAGTCCCAATCTCTCTTGTAGATGGATAATAATGTGTTATAGCTACATACCAAGAAGGGATGGAAGATGTATCAATTTTGAATAAACCTTCGGTGTCACTTCCTTTAGTTAGAATTTCCTTTGGCTCACTGAAATCCACAAGACATTCCACAATGCCCTACAACTTTGGTGGCTTACTCCTAGTCTTATAATCAAACTCTTGCAAAATGATTAACCACTTTAATAAATTGTCAGGAAGCTGCAACTTGTTCATCAACAGTCTAAGTTCTTCCGCCTTCTTAAAAAATACTACTTCTCATAGAGAATATGGTGGCTAAATTTCTTTGTCGCGAAAACCATTCCAAGGCACAATTTCTCCATATAGGTATAATTAACTTCAAATATTCCCAATTCACGGTTAGCAAATGCAATTGGATGATGCCAATTCTCTTTCCAAATTTGGGCTAAATAGTAACTAATACTATGCATTGTTGATGTTGAAAATATATAGAAGACCTCACGCCTTTTGGGTGCTTTTAGGATTGGGCTTTTACTACTTCCTAGTACACATCCTTAAAAGATACATGACAAGCTTCACTCCTATTAAACAAGTTGTTAAAAGATAACAGGTTCGTCAATGGAAACGTTCCTTCTACCAATGCACTGATAAATTTTCGATAATATCCCACTAATGACAGAAAGCTATGTACCTCTTTCGGAGTACATGGTGGGCTCATAGTGACTATGATCTTTATCTTTTCAAGATCGGTCACAATACCAATTGAACTAACCACATGGCCCAGTAATAACCCATAAGGCATCCCAAAGATGCACTTTTGTGGATTAAGAGCAATGTAGAATTGTCTACAATGCTCAAAACATTTCTTTAAAATAATCAACTGTCTATCCCTTATGGTGGCTGCCCCCAGGTCATCGATGAAAACTTTTAACTCCTCTGTGGAGATATCACCAAAAGTCTTATCAGCTATTCGTTGCCAAGAACGAAGCGCATTGCATAACCCAAAGGCCATCACATGATACACAAAGGTACCGATGAAGATAGTGATAAACGTCGTTCTCAGCTTATCTTGCTCTACGCAATAGCCATTTGGTTATATCTAGCAAAGTAATTCATAAATGAATAGATTTTCCTATCCACTAATTGATCTAAAATTTGATAAATGAATGGTAATCGATAGTAATCCTTAACCGTTGCTTATTAAGCTCTCTGAAATCTATGCAAAGCTGGATTTGATTATTATTATTCTTCCTAATAATGACATACCGGAAATATTAGGCCAGCTTTCCATAATTTTTTCAATTACTCAAATTGCCCATCCCTTAGTTCGAAAGTTATATGCCTTACTTTTTGATGCGCAAGGTGACTACATTCCTTTAGCGGAATGGTATGAACAACTAAGCTAGGAGGAATATCTCTCAGCTCTCGTCATAACTCCAAGAAAAAATATCACGAAATTTTTGACACATAGTTCTCTCTTTCTTCCAAACTGAGCATGGACCCTAATTTAATAGGTCGTGAATCATTGATCGTCCCAAGGGCTAACTCAATTATATTCACATCTCTTATCCTATCCTTAGCCTCTATTGGTTCATTCAAAGTTACGTGATAAATATCCTCTGTAGTGGATCCCTCTTTGGATTCGTCACTTGTGGATGATGTCTCACTATCATGATGGATCCTCCAATATATCTAACTTTGATGAAGATAAACGAACTCTCTCACTTTGAGGAGATTCAGGGTGGTAGGCATCTACTACTACACATCTAGCACCTCTACGAAAGATCAACCAACCAACAAGTATATCAACCTGACAGTCAGCTTGTAAGATCCATGGCCTACCTAGCAATACTTAATAGCCAGGTTGCCCTGCGAACCTAATCACCCTAAAGTCCAAAATACATTCCACATTAGCAATAGTCACATGGACTTTAGTGATGCAATCTTTAGGTTGCTTTAAACTGTCATCATCCATTCAGAGAATTGTGGAGGCATCTTTTTTTATTTCTAACCCTTGCTTCTCCATCAATTCTGAACTCATGATATTGATAGCGAATACTATATCTACAATAGCATGTTCTACTAATATGCCATCAACATATGCTGCTACCTTTGGACAATGCTTTTCAACATGCTCAAACCAATCATTCCTTACCCAAGATGTGCCAACAACTCCATGATCTACCTAGTGCACAGAATCTTTTTCAACTCTTTACACACTCTGGGGGATAACTTGATCAACTGTAGGAGATTTACGTATCTGGCTTAACCTCTCAAAGAGAACTTGCTCAATCAAATTCATGATAGTTAGAAATAACTCTCTTCTCCCACCAGACCATTCTCTCATTTGGTCTTTGAACAGGCTTTGGTGCCTCTTTCCTGGCTTTTTCCTTCTTCCTTGGAAATTCTTTATAATCCTTCTTGGGATCAACTTTGCTATCGAGATAGCTTTTAGAGGTCTACCTTCCATATTAGGATTAAGAACTTTCGTCCCCTTATCATCTTGCTTAGGAATTCCCTCGATAGCTTTTACCTTGTCTTTGTCATTGTCTTATACCTTTTGACCTCTTGTAATGACTCATATATTAGAAGCTTCAGTGCCATTGACACATGCAACTTTAATAAGGTTGACTCCATTGCCACTAGGCAGCTCCTCTACAATAGTCGTCCCTCTTTGCACTATTTATTTTGGTCCCTCATCTTGCTCGAGATTATTCCCTTGTGCTCGAGACCTGGCTATTTACTTCTTTGCTGAAGAGAGCTAATCTTGCTCCAACAAGTACTAGCTAAGGGCCGAATTTGCCGCATATGTCACATTTAATATTTGGACAATTCCTAGGGAAATGTTGGCTGCCACACCACTTACAGCTGAATCATGAGGGGGCACCCTCTTCAGGGCATCGACTTGCTATCAAATTCTACTCCTTCTTAATGAAATTGACATCAACGGCTATTTGCATGTATTGTTTGGTGTAATGTACATACTGTAGCTCGTCCTTTTAGAGTCATATTAAAGAACATCATCAAGTGTCCTTAATCTTGGATTCAACAGTTGAACATTAACTTTTGGAACTCATTAATATGAAGTTCTGTATCTTCCTCTACTAACCCATTAAAAATGGAGAGGGAAAATCCTAAGGTTGGCAAGTCCAACGTTCCTGCTGGGATTGCAATGGGTTGCGCCATTACAATCAGATTTGCTAAGGGAGTTTGAATGGATGGTACTACTATCCCACTCAAAGTGGGATGGTAGCTGACTAAGTGGAAGTACTAAAACTTACTCCTCCTAACAAACTATTCGTAGGACTAGGGTTGCTAAGGCTCCTCTCTTATAGAGATATCAAACCACTCTATTGAGGAGAATATCTCCTAATAATCTCAACCTAGGCTATCTAGCCCATTTAGCTATTTCTTGCTTTTGAAGCTCGGGTTGACGGTTTTTTAGATCTATTTCACTGCCTTCTTTTGGCATACACTAATAAACTGGTCCCTATCAATTGAGATTCAAACACCACTACTTATTAGCAGCTCCCAGCAAATGCACCACCTGTCGTGACCTAGAATGGGCTTAACACTAGCTCTAAGGCTCTAGTCGAGCCTCTATGGTCAACCAAAATACCCCGCGGCCTCGTGGCTAGGAGTATTTGAAGGCTGCACACTGATCTAACTAAATAAGCATTTGTATGGCAATGCAACAATGAATGATTCATAGTGCTCAACCATTTGTATTCACTTAAAATAGCATTGTGATAGTGCAAAGCCATTTCTTTTCATGCTTTCATTCTAAACGTATTTGCTATGTTGCATAGGGTTAGCACCGAGCGTGCTCGTGCTACTGAATCCTTTAATTTACAAAATACACGTATTCTATATACAAAGTTTATCAGAAAAAATTAGCTTCAGCATGTAATTAGCACTTATTACCCTCTCCTCTACCGTTTAATGTTGTGCATTCAGTGGTAGGTTTAGAGAGTGTTTTAATATAAATTTCTTTTTAAAGAGTGATAAATACTCACTTTAGCATAAAAATAGAGCTAAACTGAGGCTAAACCTCATGCTTCATCCATATCATACATCCATAGACACATATTTTTTTTCCTATTTTCAAGCGTAAAAAATATTTTTTCTATTTATTTATTAATAAATATTAATATTTCTTGATTTTTAATGTGACTCGATTAGACTTACTAAGAATTATTTTCATCCCTCATTTCATCCCATTACAAATACCATTAACACATCAAAACTCCCAAAATTCCATGATTTGCCTTAAAATCATAATTTACAGGTTTTACGTAAAAAATTAATAGACGACTCTTGTTGCTTTTCTTAATGCTTCGCATAAAATATATCATTAACAATAAAAAACAACCATTTTCAACCAATTACAATCAAGATTTATCATAAAATGATAAAATTTATCACTTATAAAATGAAGCTTTATTTCACATGTATCTTGTATTCGAGAGGCCACTGATGCTCATTAATAACCGTTAATGCTCTTCCAAACATCAATCTACGCTCCATCATGTCTCAGTATCATCTTCCAATCAAAATCTCTTAAATCAGTCCACCTCCTTCGCTTATAGATTGAACCATAGAAACATGTATCAAGAGAAGAGAGAGGAAGGAGAGAGAAAGACTAGATTCTAAGATTCCAAACCGGGTAACCATGTCACGTGATGAAGTAGGTGATGAAGAGCGAAAAATCTGAGGATTTTACGGTATTGATCAGTTTTTGTACTTGTTCTCAGCCCCCTAACACCCTCTCTCTAAAATCGTCATGAAGAAGAGGATGCACTGCCTACAGCCATCATGGAAAAAAATGCTCCCTCCCCTCCCCCCAATCATGAAAAAAATTAGGACCCTTTGGTCTTAAGGGTCATGACCCTTACAATCTTGGCCAAATTTTGGGCCTTTGGATATTCAGCCTCCTGCTTCATCCCCGTCCGGTACTCAATTTGCGATGTGAAAAATCTTGTGCGTCCGGCTTGAGGCCTTGAACGACCGAAAAGTTGTCTTACTTCAATCCGACACTTGAAAAAATTATCAAGAATCTGCAACCACTGCAAAGGTCAAAATTTGCATTCCCGTCTTCCACAATCACTTAAAATTGTCGGATCCACGTCTTTTGCTTTCATTGGGCTTTAAATTTCGCATAAAATTTGCATTATTCAACACCTTTTGGACATGTCTTTGGCATTTAAATTTTGCTCTCATCCACCAAGCCTTTATTGCCGTGATCTCACCCTTGCTTGATTTTTGGAAGGTGTATAATACTTTTTTAAAATTGAGGGAGGGGGGGAGGGGGGTTTTAAAACCCACATGGACATAGGAAATTAGTTTTCTTGTTGGAAACATTCTTAGGCTCAAAACCCCTACATGAACAACTCTTGGTTTTTTTTTTTTGGCAGAGGGGGCAGAGGGGGGGGGGGGGAGTGCTGCACAGACGATGGTCTTTCTAGAAAATCCAAAGCTGGTCCATGTGATTTGGATTGGTTTTTTGCTCCCCCTCCACCCCCCAAAAAAAACAAACACCCACATTAGTCCAATTACACAATGCGATGTGGACGGCCATTTCCAAAAAAGAGAGCGTCCACTGATGATGTGTCGCGTTATAATAGGCCGCAAAATTCACGAACATTGGACACTTTTGGGCGGGGGATCTTCCTCGTCCTAAATCTCGTCCATGCCCAACACACTATGTGACAAATTCTACACATTAAAAAAGTATACTACACCTGACAACAATTGAACCACCACCAATGGGTGGTGGTCAAAGGCATTATTACCACTGGACCATCCTTCATTTTGTGAAAAGCTATCTGCAGTTTAGTGTGTAAAAGTAGTAAACGACGGAATGCATACTACCCCAGCCGTCAGGGGTAGTGTGTACCTGCCCTTAGAGAAGAGACTATAACAAGGATTGTAGACTGTAGTTTGTGGGATCTCAAGTCCGGAGTCCAAATCTAGTTCACGTGAAACCCACAAGCGTCGTGTTTTGAAGGCCCCACCAAACAGATCAGGAATCAGGATACATCATCGGCAGTTTTGATGGGCAAAAGTACTGTTCGAGGGACAAAACAAAACAACCTCTAGGCTCTTCTCCTCACCAGACACGTGCGGCTTGCCACTTTTATTTACGTGGGGTCGGGGGCAGGGCGCACAAGCAACTGACTCATCTGCCACGTGGGAGGCAGCTGGCGCTATTCAAGTTGACGAAGCCACACGTGTGGGGCGGGGAGTGGGGGCTTTTATATCGTTGGGGTTCTTGGACTGTTGTAATCTGCGGAAGAAGAAGACGAAGAAGGAGCAGCAGAAGAAGAAGAAGATCGAACAGAATACACGCAGCCTGGAGGAGCCTAGCTGAAATTGAATATTATACTCAGAGAGAGAGAGAGAGAGATTCGTAAAGGACTTCAATCCCAATCTCTGTGTTTAATTCGTTCTTCCAAGAATGGCTGGCGCAGCTGGTAAAGCAATGGTGGCACCCCTGGCCCTTCTTAATTTCTGCATGTACGCGGTCGTGCTAGGCATCGCTGGATGGGGTCTCAACAGAACAATGGATCATGAAGCCGGTATGGTCGCCATGGTTAATTAAATGTCAGCTTGATTTAGCTGGTCTTGCTTCCTTTCGCAGCAAGAAGTATATGCCCGGCTGCATGCATATTTCACATGCTTGCTAAGTTGCCGAGTTATTGCCTTCGTTAATTGGCTGAAATCTGCATGCTACCTGACAAGTCAGCGGGTTCTTGCCTTACGGGCTAGCAAAATTAGCGGTTGGTTAATTCAAAGCACGTAATTTACATGCTAGTTTTGCTAGGCGGTTCTTGTCTTTCTTGAGCAGCTGCAAGGATGGCCTCCTTTCTGTAGCAATCCTCGCTTCTTTGCCGTGATTTAACAGGACTGAGGTTTGATTTATCGTCTGTGTAGTCTCATGAATTTAAGAGCGCGATTCTTGTCTTACTTGAGCAGCAGCAAGAATGGCGTTTTTATCTTGCTTGTAGTGAACTGTGATTCGTCATCTGGGTAGCACCGAGAAGCCTCTCTATGCCCTAGTTTAATCTGTATGGCTCTTGCATGAATTTAGGACCAAGACATGGCTAGCGGACACCTCTGTGCCCTGGTTTAGCAGCAGTGGACTGCGATCGGTCATCTGTGTCGATCTTGCATGAAAGTAGGAGTAAAGAAATGGTTACCAGAAGTCCCTATGCATGTGCAGTTAGCACTAAGCAAGGTATTAATGGTGGTATAATATGATGATGCTGACGGTGGCGATGGCGATTGTGCAGCCACGGGAATGGATGCGGCTCGAGCTGCTTCTTTTGCGACGGGGTTCGGGAACCGGGCCACCTTGTACCTCCTCATCTTCTCGCTCATCGCGGGAGTGGTAGGTGTGGCATCCGCGTTGGCAGGGTTGATTCACGTGGCCCTGTGGCGCACCGAGAGCCTCTCCGGAGCCGCTTCCACCGCTCTCGTCGCTTGGCTCCTAACCTTACTCGCATTCGGGTACAACACGGTTTATTCACGTCATCATCAAGATCCGCATCATCATCTTGTTTCCATGCTTTTTAATCCCCCTTCCTGACCAGCACTACACTATCGTCTTCATGCAGCTTGATTTGCGGCCTCGTCTACCATGCTATTTACCTTGTCCTCTAACCCGTTTGTCTGTGTATTTTTGGTGTTTTGACTCGCTAGGTTGGCGTGCAAGGAGATTCACTCGACTCGCAGAGATCGTAGACTGGTGAGTCGGGCAGGGTGAACCATAATGTTTTGATCTTATACGATCTAAGTGAATCATAATGCTTTGTTTGTTTCATTTGATGCACTTTTGTCTTTAAGATCTTGATTTGTCTGACTATGAAGTTAATGGATGTAACAGAAATGCTTGGAGTCGTTTACAATTATCCTGGCCTTCTTCCAACTGGTATATGTGATAATGTTGCATGCAGCGCTCTTCACCGGCAGACACGCTCCACGTGACCCTGCCTATGGGGAGCCACAGATGAAAACGACCGCTGCCTGAGCGGTCTGAGCACGATCGCGGCATCTGCATGATCGCCGACGAAAATCTCGCCGTGTAGATACCAACAGTTCCGTCGTCAGCAGCAGTAGCATCAGGGGGTGTGTAGTAATCTTCATCGTTATGCACTATTAGCTTTGGCTCCTTAATTACCCTCATCATAGATCACATTACCTTCTGTCTTCGTGTTCCCTCTGTAAAAAAACATTCGTATTGTAGCGTTCCCGAATTGTATTGTAGCTTTTCTTGATTTGTACCTTTTGTTTCCCTCCTAATGGCATTCTTGTGTTTTGAGTTTCCTGACTTGTCTTAAGGCGTGGATGTTTAAGCTGGTTTGTGTCGCCATTGGGATTGTTTTACGCATTATTCTAAGGTGTAGTGCGTCGGATGTTGCGCTCGTATCATGCCATTTTGAATCATAGCTGGGACGGAGGCTTTGCATTCTCCAATCTAGCTTGTGCGGTTATTAGACATCAGCGTGCACAATACTTTTAATTTTTTGTATTAGGAGAATTAATCGTTGTGTTGTTTAACCGTTTGTTGAGTTAAATGGCATCGAATCAACTCTTAATAATCGAGTCTCGGATCTTCCAATTATATTTGTCAAACGTGGAACCGCAATAGGACAGATGAATCACGAGAGGGCTCTGCCGTGAGCCACACTGCCACCTGTATGTGGATAAGCACTACGATCAGGCCCGGCGCGTGAACTGTGCCTAGCATCCTCTGACGTGTTTTGGCCGCCAGGGCCATCCACTTGGGGAGATAATGCGGTGTCAGTTTGGAGATCTTTTTGACACGTGGAATTGAGAAACCACCCTGTTTTGAGACACGTCAGTTTCCCTGCCTGGTTTTAAAATTTATCCGGTGGGGAAGCGATGAGAGCTATGGGCTCAAGACTCGAGTCCGTGTGCGATCCCGAAAATTATTTTTACACATTCAGATCCGTCCTTGTTTGGAAATTTGAATCAAATTTTCGGATCCTTGGGAAATTGAATGTTTTTGAAATTTGGCTTTCCTGAAACTGGAAGCCAGCTCTGTGGGATGAAACATGGTGCGCTCAGAATTTCCGGCCCCCGGGCCTTTGACACTGGCGCGGCGTCAGGCGTTCTGTCATCGAATCAGATCAACGGAATTATATAATGTGGAGTGGACTGTGTGGGACCAGTGTTCGGGAAAATTTTTTTTTTGAGCCTAACATAGATCCTTCTTCTCTTAACCTAAGGCGGTTTCATAAATTTTGAACCTTATAAAACCTTTACATTCTAAATCGAATCGGCCCAATTCCCTTGATTCTACAAATTGAATCGGTCAAATTCCTTTTTAAATCTTTAATGAAAGGATAATCATTTTTTTTCTATTATTTGAAAATGTTTTTATCTCAAAGTTTTTCTTGGAATTTGTTCAATTACTTCTCTTATACCTTAGAAATGAAAACCCTTATTATCATTAGTAACTTGATCTACATTACATATCTAAAATTTAAATAGATAAAAACAAATGTATGCAAGTTGTTTCTATGTCTCTTAGTGGGTCTATGCCATATGGCCTCAGAGAAGTATACACATTATAGGCACAAAGATAAAGAGAACGTTAAAAAAAATAGAAACCCAAAAAGAAAAGAAGTTAACTATTAAAAGCATAGAATAAACAAAAAGAAAAAAAACTAGCATAAAAGATAACATAATAAAATATAAGCAAAACAAAAAATAAAAAAGTTTAGAAAAAGTCAAACACAATTTATAAAAAGCAATCATGATAAAAAAGAAAAAAAACTTAAGCAAAACAAAAAATAAAAAAGTTTAGAAAAAGTCAAAACACTTTTTATTAAAAGCAATCATGATACAAAAAGAAAAAAAAACTAACATAAAAGAGAACATAATGAAATACAACCAACATTATAAACAAAAAAGTTCAAGTACATTTTATAAAAGCAAGCATGATCTAAAAACAAATTGAAAGATTTTTATTCAAAAGATAGAAGCAAGCAAGGGAAAAATAAGTTTAACATAGGAAAATGATTAAGAGTCAAAAGAATCAAAACAACAAAAGTGCAAATAATGCATAGTGACTTCAAAATCATCATAGGCCATAAAAAATCAATTGCTCTTATTAATATGCAAATTTATTGCAAAATCAATGAACAAATTCCTTGTGTTGTGTATAAATGGCGATGTGTTTTTTCAGCTCATAAGTCCATACTCTCAATGAACTCTATATCAGTGAACTTAGAAGGCCCTTCAATAAAGATTTTCATTAATGCATCTAAACTCTTAATCTCCAAACGATTATGAAGCTTACTCTTTATCACAGTTCGAGCACTAAAACCTCTCTCACAAATAGCAATGCTCGAACATTGAACGAGAGCTACTTGACAAAGAGTAAGAATATTCGGATAAGTATCCCTCCACATACTATTGCAAGCAAGTGTTGAAGTTATTTCTAACAATGTGAATCGTATCCAATCTCTAGAAGCTTGATGCTTAAAATTTCTAAATTCTTTCTTAAACTCGTCAACTTCTATCATTGCAGGGAATTCTTCTATATTTAGCTTTTTAGGAAAACCATAATATGAAGTTAATTGATCTATCTCTTGGGTTCCATAGTTTTTTAAGGCCTTCTCATGTATTGGATGTTGTGCAGGCACAAGTATTTTTAAACAATTAAGTATAGAATTATCTTGAAATCGAGAATTCAAGTTACTTACCACTGAATTGGCAAAAGCAACTTGAAATTCTAAGGCCCTGTTAAAGTCTTCTCCATTAATTTTACGTTTTAAATCATGCTCATAAAATTTCTTCCCATGCAAAGCACCTCTTAATGTATATAAATATCCTTTTTCAGGCCCATAGTCTGGAAGGATATCATATCCATATACTCCAATAGTTAATGCATTCACATCAACAGGAGGACAATCAATGTAATATTGTGTTATGGATACAATTTCGTTCTTTATAAGACTATCTATAGTGGTGACATCTACAAAGTCTTTTTGAAACATTTGGCTTAGTGTTGTTAAACCTCTCAAAATATCAGCTAAGAAATGTAAGCAATAAACACACTCAAACTCAACCAATTCTTCATAAATATGCAATGCCTCTCTTTTAGTGATATCAAGTATTGCATCTAAAGACTTACACACTCTACTAATAGCTCTATATCTACTTAACCATCTCACATCAAAAGTATGCTCAAGTCGAAGAATGGGACATGCCAAATCTTGTTGCATAGCTTGCAACCCTTCTAATCTCTTCGTGCTAACATTAAAATGCGAAGCTATAGCATTAATAAGTTTTTCTAGCTTTTTGCAATAAGGCATCTCTTTTGCTACACTAGATATTGCAAGGGCACTACGATGGGCAACACAATGAATTGATGTTAAAAATGGATTAACGTGTTTTTTCAATAAGGCCTGGACACCATTCTCCTTTCCTACCATTGTGGAACATCCATCAGACCCAAATGCAACAAATCTAGATAAATCTAGCTTACATTTCTTTAGCTCTTTAATAATAGCCTCAAACAAAGATCTTGCAGTGCCATCATGCACACGTATGATACCATAAAAGCTTGTTTTAGGAACACAATCAGCCTCAAGATATGATAAATAAATAACCATATGTCCATGTGAGGAGATATCATTTGACTCATCAATTAAAACACCAAACCATGGACTAGTTGAAACCTTTTCTATTGTACTTTTCATAAGAGACGATGCCATGCAAAAAATCATTTCAGCACATGCCTTATCATCATTATAAAGACTAGTAGTGTATGGTGCATGGCAATCTTGCAATAAGCTTATCATGTCAGGAAACACAGAAAATGGCAAATTTTGCTTTGCAATCAAATATGCCGTTCTAAATAATGAAAGTAATGCCTCATCTTTTACTTCTCTTATTTTTTTAACACTCTTTTCAATTGATTCTTTTCCTTCGAGTAAAATAGCTTGCATAGCAAACTTATGACATGATGTGCGAACATGGGATTTTAAGTTGCTAATTTTAAAATTTATAGATCCCCCTTTTGAATATGCACTATGTGGATGAGGATATTTCAAACAAAATTTACAAAACATTTTTACTTCATCTCTATCATAAACAAGCCATTTAAATTGGTCTAGCCAATCCTCTTGAAAAAGTAAGCGTCCTTCTTTTTTCCTTTCAAATTCAGCCCTTTCTTCAAGTGACATGTTATCGAATGATTCATTTGAAGATAACACATTAATTGAAGTTGAGCCCCCAATATTATCCGTATTTTCTTTTAACTTTTTAGAAGGATGCTTGGCTATGTTTTCAATCCCAACCCATGCAAGAAGGTTTCCTTGTCTCTTATCTTTCAATTTAGGTGCCATTCTCAAAGTTAAAAAGAGTGGTTGCGATCTTACCGTGTTTTTTATAATCGTTGAAATTTTCTACCTTTTGTTAGGCATTCGTTTCCTTTGAAAATCTAAGCTCCTCCAACAGCCAGCCTCTATCTTCAAACTACAATGTCTCACAAAGCTTTTTAACCTATTAACAACCACATAGCAAAATAAAAATAAAAATTAGTACTAATATTTTGCCTTTAAGCTTTCACTTACACACATATACACAGTGCACACAATGCACATTGCACACGTATGTCACACACACACACACACACACATACACATACACACACACACACACACACTCTCTCTCTCTATATATATATGTGTGTGTGTGTGTGTGTGTGTGTGTGTGTGTGTGTGTCTATGGTTGACAAAGCAAGTGCTCCTACGAGCTTTGTTGGCCATACTAAGTACTTTCCATCAGACTTCGGAGTATTATCAAATTATGATTGATCGTGTAAACTTAGAACTACCACCTCTCACCTTTCTTTGCTATTTTGAATCACTCATTATTTGTTAAATATGATTCTCACCTTCACGAGTTAGCCTTCAGGACGTCGCGACTCGCAGCGGGAGCCTGGAGGTTGCAGCGGCGCAGCCTGGAGGTCGCAACGTCGGGCAGGAGTGTGGACTCTGGAGGTCGCAGGGGCGAAGCCCCAGGAGGCTGGAGGTTGCAGCCCCAAGAGGCAGCAGCCCCAGGCGGTGTGGAGATCGCCTGGAGTCCTGGACGGTGGAGACTCGAGTCGAGGCCCTGGACGGTGGACTCTGGAGACGTGGTTCGTGGAGTCGAGGCCCCAGGGGCTAGGAGGCGGCACTGCGGCAGCCCCAGGAGGCGTGGTCACTGGTGACTGGTCCGTGGAAAGTCAAGGCCCCAGGAGGCGGGCCGCGGTAGCCTGGATAGTGGACACTGGACA
The DNA here is from genome assembly GCF_053477565.2 of Lygodium microphyllum. Classification (NCBI taxonomy): domain Eukaryota; kingdom Viridiplantae; phylum Streptophyta; class Polypodiopsida; order Schizaeales; family Lygodiaceae; genus Lygodium; species Lygodium microphyllum. The sequence goes on along the minus strand of NC_141155.1, from coordinate 45,782,309 downwards.
GTGCTGAGTGGACGCCGGACGGGTCAAGACTCAACCGTCACACCGTCACGGCGTCACGCGTGATGCTGAGACTCGGAGAGTCGAGGCTTTGGACCGTCAAGTTTCAACGGTCATGGTGGACAGTCCGACAGTGGACTCGTGGAGTCTGGACTCTCAGCTCTGAGCCTTGAGGCGGGCCGCGGCAATCTGAGGAGGCGGGAGCCTGCCACCTGGACGCCGGACGGTGCTAGGTGGAGTCACGGACTCACGAGTGTCCACTGTCTGGACTCTGAAGACTGAGAGGCAGGCCGCAGCCTGCAGGCTGGCCGCTCGGCGCTGGCGGCTGGAGGTCCTGGAGGCTGGGGCAGCCGGGCAGCCCCAGTGGGGCTAGGACTCGAGAGTCGAGAGGCACTGAGGCAGCTTGGAGGAAGTTCAGGAATCCGACTTGAACTTCTGAAGGCTGAAGGCTGAGACTCGTCACTCGAGAGGCAGCCTGGGCCCTGCAGGAAGTTCCGTCGTCCGACCTGAAGCCTGAGAGTCGAGAGGCTGTGCAGTGTGCAGTCACCAACGTGAACTTTGAAGTTCTTCTGGATTCTGGATTCTGGAATGATGAATTTGCTGAGTGCCCAGGGCTGAGGGCCACGCATCTTTTGAAGACTGAAAGTTTGCATTGTGCACTGCAGTCTGCAACTTTGCATGTGCCATGATCAATGATGAAGTTATGAACATTGAAGTTTTGAACTCTCGAGTCTCCACTTGGCACTCTCTCTCCAATTTACTGACAGTAGTCAGCAGCAGCCAGCTTTAATTATAATTAAGGCTAAGTTTTAAAACGTTTAAAGTTTAAACTTTAACTTGAGTCTTGACCAATGACAAGTCACAACTTACAAGGGACACTACTAAGTTCTAACTAGTCACTACTAACTAGTGCTATTAGCTAAGTGAGTCGTGACTACTAACTACTAACTAGTTACTTAAATATTAATATAATATATATATATTATATTATTAAAAAATCCTTTTTCATTTATATTTAGAAAGATCTTATCCTTCTACTTTAATCATGAGAAGGATATTCTCCTTCTATGATAAAGATGAACTGGCCTAAATCCTTTTCGCATGTATTTTTCACAAGTAGACAATTCCTCCTCAGATTGAATCGAGCAAGTTTTCTCCTAAAATGAACCGGCCCTAGGATGAAGCGAACCCGCCTTTTCCCGAACACTGTGTGGGACTGTGGACAGTGGGCGTGTGGAATGATCTAGAATCTAGACTGGACTGGTAGCTTTCACGCAGCACATTCTCGATGGCAGGAACCAAAAACCTTTTAACACCAAAATTTTGGGGGGGGGGGGGGGGGGGCGGGGGATTTTGAATCGAATTACACGTCATTTTTTATAACAAAAATTTTATGAGTTCAATGCTTTTTACTTTTTAAAATTTTGAAGCTTTTTACAATTCATTTAGCTCTAAAACCTCGTTTTCTTGATGGTGAGAGTCTAGAGCAATGTTCACAAAAAATTGAGCTTTAATGTAAAGCGAATTGCAAGGTTTTTTAAAAAACCTTCAAGATTGAAAGAAAATTTTAAACCTCTTTTGAAAAAATTTAGTTAAAAAAATGATAATATATATAATTTGATTCAAAAAACCTTTCAAAAATTTGAGTTAAAGGTTTTTGTGTTTGCTACGATTTTTTTTTGTGAACATAGGGTGAGAGTTGTAATGATGGAAAAATCCACAATTGGATGGCAGATCCAAGGTAACGATAGTTTTTTAAAAGAACCCATCAATAAATTCTATGGGAAGGCATTATACAAAATAATAACATTACAAAAGTAATGTCATTATTAACATAAATAAATACTATCACAAAGACATAATAATAGCATTACAAGAAAAGTAATAGCTTTATTTTAAAAAAGCATTCGTAAAACAGGCACGAGTGACATCTATATGGACTCCTTAATTTGTCCTAACAATCAAAAGCATCAATGGATGATTGTGGTAAATGAGCCACAAGTGACATGAATATGGATGCCTTAATCCTACAAGAAATCAAAGCATCAATGGAGTGATTTTATGTCGTTGGACTTGGAAAGGAATGTTTGTGTGCTAGCCTACCTCAAAGATCGTTCCAATTAGACCCAACTCAAATAAAAAACATCACACTAGAAAGGTCTACATTGACAAGGGCGAGGTTAGAACATTGAAGGAAAATGGAACACAGATAATGGCAATGGATAAAGAAACATCAATATATACTAGAAGACAATATTTCATCTCCTATTGGGCAAATTGTTTGATCTTCACTTCATGCAAAATATTAACGAATAGCTTTGAAAAAGGATTATCATGAAACATGGCATGCCCTTTAGCTAAGAATCTTAAATGGATGATGGATCTTCACTAACTTGTGGTACAAAGAGAGATGATTAGTGGTTGTTTCTAATTGCACCTTCCCATCCCTCTAATAATTAGAAACTTGTATCTTTTACTCCTCGATAAAATTTGCAATAAGGGGTCTCTTACAATTGTGAAGGTTTTATCAATAAAATTATTATTTCTTTGAGAGCAAGGAATAATTAATTAAATTCTAGGAGTAAGAAGAGAAAAAATAGACTTCAACAATAAGCTCTTGTGTAATTGCTCCAAGAAAACAAGAACATAAGGAGGGAAAAATGTTTAATGTGGGAATTCTTTGGTAGAACAACACAAGGATAATCTCTTGTGAGTAGTGTTGAACAGTCAAGAAGAACATTATTGGTTATTCTACGTGAGGCCAAAATTAAATGCTTTACATTTGGATGAACATTTAACAATAAATATTGAATGTCATTTATGTCAAGTTTCATATACGAGCTCAATATATTGCAAGTTTTATTTTCCAGTGCTCACTCCTATGATAGATTCAAGATCATAACTTAATTATGTCCAGTAGATGTTATAGTATTGTCATACTCTAGCTCAATAAATTGTTAAGTTTTTTTTTCAATGCTCTCTCCCAAGTTAGAAGAACATTATTGGTTATAATACGTGAGGTCAAAATTAAATGCTTTACCTTTGGATGACCATTTGACAATAAATATTGAATGTCATTTATGTCTACGTTCCACATATAAGCTCAATAAATTGCTAGTTTTATTTTTCAGTGCTCACTCCTATGATAGATTCAAGATCATAACCTAATTATGTTGAGTAGAAGTTATAGTAATTGTCATACGCTAGCTCAATAAATTGTGAAGTCTTCTTTTTCAATGCTCTCTCCCAAGGTAGATTCAATATCATAATCCAATATCTAGAAGTAAAATTTCCTATATGATAACATCTCAAATTACTTTGAAGTTTGCAACCTCACTTGTTAATAGATAGGGTGTAGTTATTTTCACATAGTGCATTTGAAGTATAGTGGATCTTGAATCAAAACAAGATAATAAGTTTAATATGAAGGAACACATCTACTAGCTAGCATTGTCTCCGTGCATTATTGAAGCATCAATAAATAGACACATTTTAGCTTTTGGCAAGCTATTTATGTTTCTTTTATCCATTGGGTGTATGTTTATTTTAACAATTTTCACTTGCTTCACTTTAGTGGAAATGGAAGAAACTCAATCTTGCATTGATTGTCTATTAACAAATTCATCATTATGAGAAACACGGTGCCTTATACCTCCTTGTGGTTCTATTCTATTTTAGGAAACATCTAATTTTGTTGTTGACCCACAACTTGTGTCGCTACTATTGTACTCCAATAAACTTCTATTTGTATTCAACGAGCCATGTGTATGTGTATTCAATAACAATAGTTTCTCATTTAAGGACTTCATTTATTGCCATCAAGTTTCAAGCTCACCATGGGTTATGATGAGGGTTATGACCTCATTTAGGATTGAAAGCTTTCTTTGACTATTGAGGGATCCATGGGGGACCTTGACCTTTGTCCCTCTACTTCCTTGTAGTATAGTCTTGGGTCACAATCCTACTTCAACAACTTGAACTTCCTACCCTTTTCTCAAGTTTATTTATTGCCATCAAGTTGCAAGCTCTCCATGGGTTATGACCTCGTTTAGGATTGGAAGCTTTCTTTGACTATTGAGGGATCCATGGGGGACCTTGACCTTTGTCCCTCCACTTCCTTGTAGTATATTCTTGAGTCAACAACTTGAACTTCCTACCCTTTTCTCAACTTAATATAGATATATCTTTGTCTCTCTCATGAAACTCCCAATCATTAACTCTTGCATCAACCCTTACCACTATGACAAGTGCTAAGAAGTGTTGCTACCATTGATCAAAATCTAAATGCTCAACATGATAGGTCAAAGTGGAAGGGATGGGAGGAACTTGTTCTTTGAGAGAGTAAGAAAATAGATAATACAATCCATGCATGATTGTTTGGAATAAGGATAAAGGTGAAGGACCATGGGAAAATGATAACCTCCATTATCATGCCCAAAATGTTTAATGAATAAGTTTCAATGTCAAGAAAAGTCAAAAAGGCTACAAGCCTCTTTTAACAAAATATACAATTACAAGCATAAATGCGAAGTTGGCAAGCTTGATTTCTTTAGATGATCATATTTGAGTGACATGTGGCTCATAGACTTGGACCTAAATCTCTTCTCCAAACACTCATTGTGGGGGAGAGCTACAAATATATGACTTATTTTTTATAGGGGATTTTCATACATGATGTAAGAGTTCATCTTGCTATATATTCCTCAAGCCAAGAGGTAACCTTGAACTCCAACCTCTATTTTTTTAATTCTTTATTTTTTGAGACTTATTTTTAGTACATTAGGCTTGTTTGAAGTCCAACTATTATTAAGAGAGAGAAAATGAGAGTGAGCATGTCTTAATATCTAATAATTATATTTCTATTGTGCTTTGTGGTTAGTAATTATATATATATATATATATATATATATGGAAATGGAAGAGAGTTAGAGAGAGAAGATACATTGAAGAGAGGGGAAGGGAGGAGAGAGAAAGAGTGTAGAGAGGGGAGAAGAAGTGAGAGAGGGTAGAAAGAGTGCGCTATACTAAGGCATATCATAGCATAGATGGCATACGATTAGTGTATGCTTAGCTATTCTCGCATACCCTTAGCCAATACTTTGCATATGATAGATAAGGGTACAACTTGTACCCTTAGCATAGTGTACACTTGGCATACATCTAGTGTAGACCAATTGTACCCTAGGCACTATAAACTAAACGCACCATTAATGTAGCATACACTTAGCCTATGCCTAGCATATACTTACCCTCAATCCAAAATACATTTAATCTATAACTAGGATATACTAAACATATGTTCAATATATGCATAAACCCTTTTAGTGTCTATGTAACCTATTTAATGTCTTCCATGTGCAAATGCAAACCCAACTTTTAACATATATCATCATTGGAGTTATCCTTCTTTGTGGAGGAATAACTTGTCTCAATTTCAGTAGGGAAAGATGGAGATCGGTCTTGACTTGGATAGAGTAGCTCCTCTCAGTCTCCATGTAACGTTCAAGAGGGAATCCTGATGCATTTTGGCATTTTCTTCCAGGAGAGCGAACCCCACATGTGCCTCAGGTGCACATAACATTGATAAGTTATAAAGTAATATGTAAAATATGTCTTCCATGTACTCTTACTTTGTGTGAGGAGAGTGAGTATCGCTTGGACCTTTAAGGCACACAAACATTGTAATTGTAAAACTACTATGTAAAATGTATTTTTCGGGTACCTTTTACAGTTAAGACACTTGGATAATGGGATTTGAACTTGTATATGTTACACAATTATTATCATTGCATATTTTATTTTTAAAATGGATAAAGTGTTTTTGTTATGTTTTAAGGCTTCTTTTCAATCAAACAAGTGGTCCGTCTTTGATAGGATAGACTTGGACAATAAGGATCTCACTTTGCAAGGGGCTAGATCCTTGCTAAATTTTTAAATGCATGTATGCATTGATATATGTGTTGGTATGATTTTCTAGACATGGAATATTCTTTGGAATAACCTCCATATTCATTTGTATTTTGAGACCTTTTTTGTAAATTATTCCAATCCTTATACTGACCATAGCTAATACTAATGCTCATACAAATGTTGGGGAGTTTTGCATGTATTTTCCTTTTATATTTTGTTAGTATACTCTTCAGAGGTTGTAATGTGTTTCCCTATACACATAATCCTAATATTAAAGCCTTGATTTTGGATACATAGGAATGCTACATGATATGACAATTATGTGAAGGATATGTTTATCCTTCCATAGTTGAAGAATTTTTGAGAGTGCACAATGGAAAGAGGAAAGTGAAGACAGAGAGAAGAAGGAGGCAAAGAGAGAACAAAGGAGAGAGAAGGAACAATGTAAGTGCAATGTTGAAGGTACAAGGTTGCAATGGTCAGTCCAACACGCAACGCTATGCACTGATGTGAGCATTAGATGGTGGCAGGGGGATGAGAGAATAATGAGGGTTGGTTGGTCACAAAGGATTAATGATGGAGAATGGATAATGAAAGTGGGAGGACAAGTTGCCTATATATAGGTGAAAAAGAGGCAAAGCCCTAAATGTGGTCAAACCACTGAAAAATAGCCAAAAGTGCACAAAAAGAAATGCATTAATGTGCCCTCCATCTAAAGTTTCTAAAATACATAAAATGATTGACAAGGACAATGCCAGAGCTCCTAATGTCCTTGTCTAACTCACACTAAGACTCACAGGCAGGAGATGATCACACAAGACACACATGATTTCTAATACCCCCTCTCAGATCTTGGATGTGGGGAAAGGCCAAAAGAGATGTGGATTTGAGGGTGGCATGAAGAGTGCCAATGTTGATGTAGTCCATCGCTGTAGGAAGACCCCTCTCCATATAAATAATCGATCAAATGGAAGGCCACCAAAGGGCAATGAAAATGGAGAGGCCTCAAATGGATCACTCTAGAAAACTCCAATCGAGGATAGGTGAGGCAAGCCTCTAACCCAACGATGAGAAAATTAGTGAGGAACTATCAGAGGCACCATAAGTTATATGAAAAGACTAGGGACCAAGAACTAAGTGGCAAGAAATAGTGGCTCGATGATGAAGAAAAGGGGTAGCTGCATAAAAGAAAGGCCCAAAGTAGACTAGAAACTCTACAGCAACTCCTCACAATCCTGGTAAGCCCCCTTTGAAACATAAAGGGCCAGGAAATCCAAAACCACATCACCAATATCATCCCCCTTTGAAAGGGATGGAAGATGCGAGGAAACCACCAAAGGAGATGGTGAGGAATGGGATGGAACTTGTAGAATAGATGGTGTACAATTGAGAATGGGTGTGGCTATAGAAAGATGCCTTGGAGGGCCCTACATAAAGGAAGAGAAATGGAGCATAGATAGCCTCCTCTCTTGCCAACTTGTCACAAATGTGGCTCTAGTAGAAGAATCCTCAACAAAGATGGCAAGCTTAGTGAAAAAGATGCGGGTGCTGAGATGAGGAAGGCCATGAACTGAGACGAGAGGGAAGCCCAAGTCATAAACATATAGGGCCTCTGAAATGGAGGGAAATGGATGGTTTGACAATAGAGGTAAGGTACCATTAATACTAGTAGGCACCATAGAAATGTCACCAATAGTGATGATACCCTCGGATGGACACAAAACATGTAGCCAATCACTTCAAGGAGTCATAGGACTCAAGGCACCACTAGCAATGCGCCAAGGCTACTAAGAGGAAGAGACATTTGAAGAAGACCCCTCCACTTGATAAATGTGTAGAGACATTGAATCAGTGAAAATAACAGGTGACAAAGTAGAGGAAGACAAAGGCTTCGATGTAGATCCACCCTTTGCTCCCGAACAAAGATGAGGGTATATCCTCCAACACTTCTCCTCAAGGTGTGAGGCCTTCCCACAATGAGGACATAGGTGACATCCTTTACGCTTTCCCACAAAATTTGTATCAAAGTTGGAAGATGACTCCAACTTCTTCTATTTTTCCTTCTTTTTCTTGGCATATCCTATACTTATAGATAAAACCATAGAGGTACAACCATGTGTACCGTATCATATCACTACGAGAACACAGTGTGAAAAAACCTGGAGTGCATCATCATCTGGCTTTCTTATGAATTTAGAGAGTCAATCGAATGGGAAGAAGAAGAAAGAGTGATCTAGAAGAATTCTGAGTAGGTGTCTTAGGGTTTTACCCCTCCTTTCAGAGTCAATGAAACCATCAGATTTGCTGTCTAAGTAGCACAGAACAAGCTAATGTTTGGTGCACATTTTTTGTCTACTAGGGAGCTCCAAGAGATCTAATGCTTGGAGATTGGTTTTGAGTAGTCCCAAACAAGGATTTTGTTTATCTTCTTAGGTTCTATCAATATATAGTGCTTTGATTCATTGAGCTCTGTCTTTATCTTGTGTACCTCTTGTATATTCTTTTTCTTCTCTTATATCTCATATTCTTTACTTCCTTCTCTCTCTGATCCCCGATGGATACGACCTTGCCCCTTTGAAATTGGTAAACCCAACGTGAAAGGTCATCGGAAGGAAAGACAGGATGGGAGAACCTTCAAGCACAAAGGAGAGCAAGAAGTACAATTTGGCCAAGGAAGGGCCAAGAAGTCAAAGAAAGAGACTATGTAGAAGAAGGCCCAAGGAGAGAGGAGGAAGAAGGAGAAGACAGACCTATATAGAGCACAAAGTGAGTCCAAGAGCACAAAAGAACAAAAAAAAAAAGAAGAAAGGGACGAGGCAAAGAGAATAAAGAAGGAATCTAGAAGAGCTGAGAGAGAGACAAAGAGAAGAGCTAAGGAGGAAGAGGCGGAGCTTAGGAAGGAGGAAGACAACATAGCTCTCGCTATCTGCCTCTCAATGGAGCAATCTTCAAGACAAGAAGAGTTGGTGGCCATGAGCGCACCTTGACACGACGGTCCAAGCACTAGCTCTAAGACCTCCCAAGCGTGTTATAGAAGGTTGGGCAAGAGTAGAAACATGATAGTAAGCAAGAGGGGAAAATGAAGGACAAGAAGTCGGGGGATATAAGTTGCAGCTGATATTGAGACAACCACGGATATTAAGAAGGTTGTTGAAGAATGGATACTAAATAGTCGGGTGGAATTCACCTTGGGAGAGGTGCTTGGTATCGCCAAGCAAGAATTTCATGATGAAATCATTGACATAATTAAGAGAAAGCATCAATTTCTTGGTGATACCACTAGTACATTGCTACAATTTGAAGAGGAAACTGGTTTGTTGGGCATTCTGGTTGAATATGAGCATGATATAACTGTTTGTTTATCTATAGAGGAGGCTAATAATCAATGGTAGAAAAGAGAAGAAAGTGGTTAAAAATGCATTGTCTCGTAGCAATATGAATGGTGGAGTAAGGTAGATGCAACAATATGGGAAAGAGACTTTAGGATTTATTCCTCGGAGTCATTACATAAGAAATCACTAGGCAAGGGCTACCACTAAAACAATAGTGAAAATAGGGGAGTGTAAAACTCATTGTATTGCTTTTCTTGACCACAAGTCTGAGATTAATGCCATTGAGCATGGATTGTATGAGAATGGTGTATGGCGGCCTATGGACACTGATCATGGATGGCATATGAGGGCTGCAAATAATTCTTCTTCACAGGAGCTCTATGTTGCATGTCCTAACGTAAAAGTGATGATTGGTGATGTACAAGAAGAGCAACACTTCTTTGTTCAAGATAGTTCATCATATGTAGTGATTTTGGGAGAGCCCTATATTACAAGAGTACATATGAAAACAAAGGTTCTTGATGATGGTTCTGCTTATGCAAGAGTTAGAAGTAAGGATGGGAGGAAAGCTATCCAATTTCTTACTATTTGTGTTAAATCATCCTAGGAATCAGAATATGCTTTGAGAGTTTGCTTTGCCTCCAAATGCAAGGGAATTCAAAGACTCAAATTTTCATTGAGCACTACTATAATGTAGGGCTATAGTAGTGCTATTCAGAGGCTGTACTCGCCTCTTGATGAAATGAAGCATGTATTCACTAGCAGTTATTCTCAATTTATAGCAAACAGTTCATGTTTGTTTAAGCCTATGGAAGATATGGGCAAGATTGAACAGATATCTATGAAATGGGCTACTAAGGAACTGAGAGCATTTGGGTTGTTAGGTGAAAATGAAGGAATTTTAGGCCTCTTTTATGGGTTGAATATTACTGACACTATGGGTGAAATTTTAGTAACTATACATACAGAGAATGAGGCTGAAAATAGTGTTGTTTGTATGTTCTTTGGACATATATGATATTATAGCATTGTTTGCTTAATAACACAAATGATTACAATGGGCAGAAGCAATTGTGGAAATAAAGTATAAGACAGTTGACAAAAAGGTGAAACAAGTTGCTTCGCCGCTTCCACCAGACAGTGAGGGTATGTATGAGAAAGTGTTACCACAGCCAAGTTTACGAGATCCTAATGATATAGGTCATTAGTTTACAACTGAAATATTACATGAATCAAAAGTTGGCGCAGAAGGGTTTCTTTTGCCTATTGAAAGAGATTGTCTTATGCAGATGTTGGTTAGGCATGAGAAAGCATTTGCATTTCAGCCAGCTAAAATACGTTGTGTAGATCCGAATGTTGTCTCTTCTATGGTAATATTTATTGTGCCACATGTACCATGGATCTTGAGGCCTGTTCGAGTGCCTAAAGCTTACTTGCCAAAGCTAATGGATTTGCTAAATGAAAAGATTTGCATGAAGATCTTGCAGCCCTCTTCAGCCCCATACTCAAATCGTTGGTTTACTATGCCCAAAAAGAATGGGGCTTTGAGATTAATTCAAGATATGAAACTAGTTAATAAAGTGGCCATAAGAAATGTGGGTGCATGTCCTATGGTTGATCAATATGCATGGGCTTTTACAGATAGAGCGATCTATTCTTTGGGTGATCTTTACTCGGGGTATGATCAGTTTCAGCTTGCAATTGAGAGCAAGGATATCACAACCATGAAGACTCCCTTGGGGTTAGCATGGATGTGTACTTTGCCACATGGCACAACAAACTCGATAGCACACATGACATGCTATGAATAGGGTACTCATGGATTTTATACCACAATTGACAATGCCCTTCTTGGATGATGTTCCAATCAAAGGGTGTGTAGTGGATGAAAAGAATGAAGATATGGATGCTTATGGGTGCATATAGTTTTTTGTAGACCATTTTGTGGATTATAAAAGGATTTTGATGCATCTAGAAGAGGTGCATTTAACTCTTTCTAAACAAAAGTCAGTCTTTGGAGTTGAAGAGGTTTTGATTGTTGGGCATATGTGTGGTCCCTATGGGCAAAGACCATCATCAATGAAAATAGATGGGATTGATCGAATGCAAGATGTATGCACGAATGTATATGAGGTACGTAGATTCTTGGGTGCATGTGTTTTCTATGTGATATGGATCCCTCACTTTGCACATGTAGCTCCTTTATATCTGATCTTGAGGAAAGGTCAAAGGTTTCACTAGGAAATAAAGCATCAGAAAGCAATGAAGAAATTGAAGCGGCTATTGAAATATTCTCATCTATTATGAAAGGTTGATTATTCACATGGAAATCCTATCATTATTACTATTGATATGAGCCCAATCGAGATTGTTGCTTGCAAGAAGAGATAACCCAATGACAGACATATTATCTCGGGCACTCTATGAGAACGAAGATGGGATGATGGATGAGCAAGAAGAAGATGACTTTCTTGCAATTGAAAATGATGTTTTGATTGATGAAATCGAATTGGCAGCCATTGTAACTACAAGTACAGCTCTCATGTATGCAAGGACAACATTAAATGTAGTAAATATAGGAGCTGCTTTATCAAGTATAAGTGTTGTAAGAGTGAATTTAGCAGTGCAAGGAGTTGCTACAACACTAATAGAAGCTTGGTCAGCAAAGAAAAAACACTTTTGATGTTATGTATCTTGTGTAGAAGTGTTTTTGGAAGATAAATGTAGGAGAGTAGCTGAGAACCGGTCAATACCTCATCACATTAACAAAAAGAGATGAGTGGTCAGATGAGGAGTTTAAAAAGATCAAGAGGAAAGCCTATGGGTTTTTCTTAAAAGATGGGTACTTGTAGAAACATGCTAAGAAGAAACAGGGTATGTCATTGCGAGTTCTCGATGATAAAGCTTCATAATAAATAAATGTCATGCAAGAATTTCATGAAAGCTTATGGGCTGGCCATAGAGGCATTTTGGGTACTTTTGCAAAGATCAAAGAATTTAGATATTGGTGGTAGGGCATGTATAAGGATGTTGCGCACTTTGTGGAAACATGTACGACATGTCAAATGTATTCACATGTGAGATATCGGGATGGATTGCAGCCCACATACCCCTTGTCTCTTCATTTTAAGTTGGTGGTGGATTTGTTCACGATGCCTACAAGTCTTTGGAAAATGGGATATCTTGTACTTGCACGTGAAGACCTGACTAATCAAGTGGAAGGGAGAGCTCTACGTAGCAAGATCACAAATGAAATGTGTACTTTTCTCTTAGAAGAGATCTTTCGTTTGTATGACTGTGTGGGAAAAATTACAATAGACAAGGTTGAACTGAATGCAAATGAAGCCCATGATTTCTTTACATGACTGGAGATAAATCTTGCTTTAACTTCAACTTATAACCTTGAAGGAAATGATAAAAGTGAAAGAGGTCATCCATCTATTGTGAAGGTGTTGGCAAAAGGATGTGGAGAGAAGGTAAAATAGTGGCTATGATTACTCCCTTATGCTTTGTGGGTTGACAGAACAACTCATTGTGCTATTGTAAGTTATATGCCTACTGAATTGATATATGTTCAAAAATCTATCATGCCAATAGAAGAGATGACAGTCACATGGAGTGTGCTACCTTGGCAAGAGGAGTTGAATTGAGAGGAGTTGTTGGTCTTATGTATTAGACAGTTGGAAAGAAAGTCAGAAGATATAGAGGCAGTAGTTGTAAATTTAAGGGCAGCAAGGATACAGAACAAGAAATGGTTTGAAAAAATACATAGATTGAGGCCAAGAACCATACAAGATGGGAATTGGATACTGGTTTATGACAACAGTTTAGACAACCAGCATAGGGCCATGTATAAAGTCTCCAAACGATGGTTTCAGACCCTATGTGGTAAGATAGGTGTTTGATAATGCTACTTATGCATTAAAATGAGTTAGATGGGACAGCCATAAAACTTTTAGTAGTGGGAAAAAGAATCAAATTATTCAAGAGTTAGGAATCTACTGCCTATGGGTTGCCAAAATTGGAAGAAAATAATGGCCATGATATAAGGGCTAGTAATGAAGATATGGAAGATGAAGAATCAAAGGATATGGTTGCAGAGGATGAGGATGGACTCATAATTTGGTGACAACTAAGATTTTGGCACATATACCAGAGGATGTGTAGGTTCAGAGAGGGTCGGTGTCGTGTTGCTAATGCAGACACAGTGTGAAAAAACCTAGAGTGCATCATCATCCGACTTTCTTATGAATCTAGACGGTCAATGCCAGCTTAGCCATTAATGCTTGTGTCCATAGTATGGTTAGTTCCAAAATACGAGATTTTTGGATAAGATTGGCATGTTTTTTATTTTGGATATTATTTCTTGTAAATATCCTAAAAAGGTGTAGAAAACTTATAGAATAGAGTGACATGCAAAAAGCAAGTGGTTTTTCAACCAATTTCGGGAGATCTCATGCAAAAGAAGGAGCTTCCAAATTCGTGCCACATGTGGGATCGTAGTTTACAAGCAACAAAAAAACACTTTGATAGGGAGAAAAAGAAGGAGAAATCTAAGAGAATTCTAATCAAGTGTACAGGTTTTACCCCCCTTTCGGAGCCAATGGAACCATTAGATTTGCCAGACTGATGTTTTAGTTTCCAGTAGATGAGGTTGACGCTCTAGACTTGGGCCAGCTAGATGGAGGGAGTGGTCCTGGGGGATGATACAGAGATGTGGATGCGGTGAGCCCGTGGTTGGTTTGAGATACAGGTGCTACTCCTTGCTTTCATGCAAGTTTGAGAGAGGGTGGCTTAGATGATTGTTGTGGAGGCACTGATGCAGTGTCTTCCTCTCATCGTTCTGGTGGAGTTGCGTCACCTGTAGGATTTGTCACACCTATGGGGATGTCTACTCTAGTGACTCCACCTTTTGCTCAGCTGTCCACCACAGGTGGCACCGCCTCCTTAAGTTTTTTAATCTTATCATATTCTTCTCACCGAGGTTGAAAGGTCCTACTACATGTATTCAAAAAGAAGAAAAGAAGAAAAGAAAATAAAAAAAAATACACAAATATGGCACTGCACCAAGGGGTCTTTAATTTGGATATGCTCGATGGCCTTGGCCAACGACTATGTTTGATGCCAGGAGGCATATTTCACGGTGGATTCCGTGCCACGGTGGATTCCATGAGGTTTTACTGTGGATTCCGTAAACTTTGATTACCGGGGCTCATACACAAAGTGCATTCTTTGTGCGAGAAGTTGATGGGGATGCCTATCCTTTTCGGGCGTTTCGTTAATTTAGTGTGTACATGGGTAATTCCGCAAAATACATATTAAATTAATAAACGTTTATGAGTTTAGAGTGCGCACTCGTGATAAATTAAGGTTAGGATTGATTTCTAACCAATTGATTTATTTATGTAGCTGAAGACTGCTAGATATTCAACTTTATCAGTTTAATTGTATTATTTTACTAACGATTGTGAATGCTTCAGTTCATGTGTAGAGATAGCAGCAGTGGTGGAGGAAAGCATTGGAGGATAGCGTGTATTCGAGTTATCACCTATATTTTGATGGGCGCATACCTTAGGCATGGCACCTATATTTTGTCGCGCCTATTTATTAAGGCATTGGATATTTATTTATTATTTTTGTATGCGCATGGGCACACGATTATGATATTTGTATTTGGACATTGTATTGGGTATGCTTGACTTCTTGGGTGCCTACCCATTAGCTTTATTTCTATTTGGCACTAAAGCAAACTCAAAAGCCAAAAGCGTGCTATTTTGTAATTTGGGCTATTATTTGAGCTTGAAGATGATTAATACATAAAATACATGCTTTGTGGAGTGCTCACACAAGGCGTAGGGGGAGATTGCACCCAAATTGGTCTCTTGTTCATGTCGTGCATGCTTTCTACCTTGAGTTTTGTGCAAAAAGTAGAGTTCTTTTGTTCTTGGGGACCTTCCGACGCTCACTATGCGCGCTTACAGCATCCGATCTGTGCACCACTGGTATCAGAGCGAAGCTGAGATCGAGAGCTTCCAATTGCTACCCATCTTGTGCGAAGATGGAGGTCTTGGAACGATCGAGCTCTACAGTTAGTTTCATCGCGAACGATCGATACGGGTGGATTCCTGGCGGTCAAGAACATTTGTCTACAGCCTCTGATCGTGAAGGACCAGCCTGAGGAAGCGGAGGACCACATCAATATCTCCTTCATCAAGTCGTTTTTCCACAGAAAGACAATAAGCTTCCATAGCATAAAAACTTCATAAGCTTAAGCTTAAGTTAAAGCTTAGAACTAAGCTTTAAAAAAAGCTTAGTCTATTCAATCTGAAAATCGGCGGCAACAATGGCTCTTTAGTGTGATTTTCGGCGCCAAAAACGCCCCCCCAAAAAAATCGTTGACTCATCAATTGTAAGCTTAGTCACCTAAGCTACAAATCACTAATCTTCCTAGTCTATCAAGTCCTGCAAGTTTTATTACTCTGCAAGTTCACCAAGTCCACAGAGATCAAATCAGACTAACTTCAACAACTCCCATAAGAACTGTTCTTGCGCAGAAGCACAGAACTACAAAATTGTTCCTTGGAAGACTTTGTTCCTACACGCAGACTTGCTGAACCAGTTTCAGCACACGCAGGTCATACGCAATTTTTTTTCGAAGACAACACATCCCACAACTGTAAAATACAAAGACCGTAAAAGCCATATAAAAATCTATAAGCCTTGTATACCCGACTTTGAGCTACACTCATCCCGCTAATTGGATTTTGAGAGTGTGAGGTCTTTTGGATTTTTACAGGATGACGGAACAAAATATGGACAATTTCATGACTGAAGGCGATCTTCCCGAACCTACGATGGAACAAAAATTGGATTTAATTATGATGCAGCTTGATGAAGAACGAAGAGCCTGACAAGCTTTGCAAGTTTAATTGGCCAATTTATAACGATCAACCACCGATAAAGATGGACCGCAACCCGAAGATCTTATCTGACGTACCATCGATGCGATACTCGAAGCTCAATCCATCCGCAAAGAAACAAAGATAAGTAAAAGAAATTTCAAATTTCCTACTTTCAATGGAACTCGAGATGGAAAGACTGTACTTGCATTTATCAGTCAGTGTGATGACTACTTTCATGAAGAGACATGCACTGAAAAAGACAAAATTAAATGTGTCACTAATCATTTAATCGATCGAGCATCTCTTTGGTGGACCATGGTTCGTAAGAGCATTGATTGTCCCACTACCTGGGAGAGTTTCAAAAAGAAGTTTTTGCAGAATTTCCTTCCCCGTCAATTCTATGAAAAAGCCATAAAGCAATGGGATCTTCTACAACAAAGAGATCGTGAGCCTATTTCCCAATATACCGAACGTTTTTGGAATGCCTTACTGCAACTCCGAATGCTTGAAGACGTACCTAAAGCGACTCACAAATGCAAATTTATGTTTGGATTACTTGGACATTACTACGCTGAAGTCAATATGTTCAAGTCTAGAACCCTTGAAGATGCAATTTCTTTGGCTCATGACACTGAAGACAAGATTCGAGGAAGAGACAAGCGTCCACAACAATTTCACGCAAATGGTAACTATGGTTCCAAGCAATTCAATTCAAATTTTAGAAGATTCAATCAAAGTCGTTTTCCTTCATCATCTTTCCGTAAGTCTCGGACAAAACCACCTGCTTTGCCATGAAATACCAATCCAAACCCTAAGCCATCCTCACAACCTAATCTCAATATTCCTAGACTTCCTACCATTGCCAACAATGTATCTAAAGCCAAACCAATAGTTTGTTACAAATGCCATCAACCTGGACATCTAGCAGCCAATTGCCAATCGAAGAAGCCACCTGTCCATATCAATTATCTTGGAGCAATGGAATATGAAGAATGTGAGAAAATGCCTGACTTTACGGAAGATGAGGATGACATTGCTACTCCTTTAAATACTTTACCAAGTATGCTAACTCCACATTCATTGTTGACAATGAAATATTTAGTGCATGGAAAAGAAAAGATTATTTTGCATGATGATGGTAGTACACATGATTTTATTTCTGAAAAGTTAGTGAAAGAATTGAATTTACAAACTGTTTCTACACATTATCGCATTAAAGCAACATTCTTAGGCACAAGATATAATGGAACACAAGAGGTGCATGACTTAGAAATTAAAATTGGTGAATACACTGAACGAATGAATTTCTTAGTTGTACCTTTGTAGTCAAGTGATATTATCCTAGGTATGCCTTGGTGTCATCAGCATAACCCTGACATAGATTATTCCATGCATTCAATTAAAATTTATTTTCAAAGAAAACAAATTACATTGCATGGTATGCACGTATCTAATAATTTTCCGCTGCTTACTCATACTCAAGCTAAACGTGCATTATGTAAAAGTAGCAAATCTTATTTAATTTGGGTGAATGAACTTCAAGCTAAAGAAAAACATATGCATCCTAGGCATAAACAATTCCTTGTACAATTTAAAGATTGTTTTGCTGAAGATTTACCACTTGGACTACCTCCTTCACGTTCTGAAGATCACAAAATAGATTCAATTCCTGGTACACAGCCACCATGTAAAGCACCATATAGGCATAACCAGATTGAACAGAAAGAAATTCAAAATCAAGTAGAAGAATTACTAAATAGAGGATTACTTAGACCTAGTAGTTCTCCATTTGGCGCACATGTTTTATTGGTAAAGAAGAAGAATAATACTTATCGCATGTGCATAGATTATCGTGCCTTGAATAAAATTATTGTAAAGAATAGATATCCGATTCCTAGGGTAGATGATCTTATGGATAAACTACAAGGTTCTGCCATATTCAGTAAGATAGATCTTAAATCTGGTTATCATCAAGTGAGATTACATAAATCTGATATATTCAAAACTGCATTTAGAACACAATTTGGACATTATGAATTTCTAGTGATGCCTTTTGGATTGACTAATGCACCTGCTACATTTAGTCGAATGATGAATTACATATTTTTGAAATATCAGCATTGTGTTATAGTATTCTTTGATGATATCTTAGTATTCAGTAAAAATGAGAATGAGCATTATGAACATCTGTCTTTAGTTTTCAAGTTGTTGAAAGATAATCAATTGTATGCTAATCCAGAAAAGAGTGAATTCTTTCAAACATAAATTGAATATTTAGGTCATATTGTGTCATCAAAAGGTATTAAGGTTGACCCTAAGAAGATAGAAGCAATATTAAACTGGCCCATACCTAAAAATGTGCATGAATCATGTTCTTTTCTAGGTCTTGCTAGTTTTTACAGAAAGTTTGTGCGAAATTTTTCATTACTTACCTTGCCTTTGACTAAACCTTTAAAGAAAGGTATTGTTTATCATTGGTCTGATAATCAACAAAAATCTTTTGATTTATTGAAACATGCATTAACCCATGCTCCCGGCGGTATGATGCCAGGAGGTATATTTCACAGTGGATTTCATAAGATTTTACAGTGGATTCCGTAAACTTTGATTACCGGGGCTCATACACAAAGTGGATTCTTTGTGTGAGAAGTTGATGGGGACGCCTATCCTTTTCGGGCGTTTCGTTAATTTAGTGTGTACATGGGTGATTCCATAGCGGGTGATTTTGCAAAATACATATTAAATTAATAAACGTTTATGAGTTTAGAGTGCGCACTCGTGATAAATTAAGGTTAGGATTGATTTCTAACCAATTGATTTATTTATGTAGCTGAAGACTGCTAGGTATTTACTTTTGCCGGTTTAATTGTATTATTTTACTAACAATTGTGAATGCTTCAGTTGATGTGTAGAGATAGCAGCAGTGGCAGAGAAAAGCATTGGAGGATAACATGTATTCGAGTTATCACCTATATTTTGATGGGCGCATACCTTAGGCATGGCGCCTATATTTTGTCGCGCCTATTTATTAAGGCGTTGGATATTTATTTATTATTTTTGTATGCACATGGGCGCACGATTATGATATTTGTATTTGGACATTGTATTGGGTATGCCGGACTTCTTGGGCGCCCGCCCATTAGCTTTATTTCTATTTGGCACTAACGCAGACTCAAAAGCCAAAAGCGTGCTATTTTGTAATTTGGGCTATTATTTGAGCTTGAAGATGATTAATACATAAAATACATGCTTTATGGAGCGCTCACACAAGGCATGGGGGGAGATTGCACCCAATTGGTCTCTTTTTCATGTCTCGCATGCTTTCTACCTTGAGTTTTGTGCAAAAAATAGAGTTCTTTTGTTCTTGGGGACCTTTCAATGCTCACTACGCGCACTTACGGCATTCGAACTGTGCACCAATGTCCCTAACCCCCTAGCAACCTGGCTTCCTATTCTCCCCACAAAAACTCACAGCACATCAAGGGTAAGACACACCTAGGGAACCCTAGCCTAGACTTGTCTCCTTGAATCACATACACAAGTTCTTCCAATCTTTTCCAATCTTTCATGGCTATGGCAAGTTCTTTCAATATTTTCTAATCTCTCGTGGCTATGGCAACAATATAGGAAGCACAACTTCAATAAGTCAACTAGGTATCACTAAATGTTGCAATCCTACTCAGCATTGTAGTCAATATTCAACAAAAGGAACACAACACGAAGATAAAATGAAGAGAAAAACACAACACGAATTTTGATAAGTCTTTGCATGGAAAACTAGATTACATGCCAATTAAGATGACACTCATCGCATTTGAATGCATTCTAGAAGTTCATAGTCATTCCAAGATCTATAACCCTTGCAAGCCTCAATGGCTACAATGTACGTAGCCTCAGGCCACACATTTCTATACCCTACACATCCAAGAGATAACACTTCCAACAATGATAATGCCATACTTAGAGGTGGACTTCCTATCGCTTGCATGTCCTGCATAATCTGAGTCAATGTAACCCATGACTCTTGTATCTGAGAAGTGTAAATCAAGCAAAAGTAACAAGTGCAATAATTTTAGGTTAATGTTTGTAGTCATACAATTTTGTAATATTACTTTGAGAGTCTAACATAGCACCCATGCAAGTTATAATATTTTCTTCTATGAAGAAAGACCAACAACTCAGGAAGGATGTGGGTACTAGCTTCCATTCACTTTCATAACGGTCAGTGCAATCTAAATATATATGCATAAACTAGGAAATACTAGCTAATGGCCAAATCGAAGACATAGGCGCCCAACTTAAATAGAAGGCCAAATTCCAAACCCCATGTATAAAAATCAGAATATGAATGGATAAGCTTATACTTGTGGTGTGCAAACTTGAGCATGCTTCTTGGCTTTGCTTCTCTTCTATCTACTTGTGCTCCATTTTGAGAGTGAGGGAGAGTGTGAGTGTGAAAGTGAGGGAGGGAGTGAGGGACTTGAGAGGTAAGCTTCTTCCTTGCATGTTTTCTTCTCTTCTTCCCCTTCTTGGGTGAGAGGCAGATTCAAGGAGAGATAGGGTTACCTTCCTTTGCATTTCGAGTAGAGGCAATGGATTGAATGCCACCCCATGAATCATCATAAAGAATGCATTATACTTTATTGAATGATTGCTCAAAAAATTATCCAAGTAAAGTATCACACCTTTATTTAATGGTATTTCAAGAAAAAACACTTGGAAAAACTTCCAACTTTTCCCTAGACAAAATATCGTTGTGTTTTTCTCTTCATTTTCTCTTACAAAGAAGAAAAGATTTCAAAATCACTTTAAAAACTTGTGTGATATCTAAATATATGGAAAAAGAGCTACTCATACAATCCATACCGATTGTGTTATTATGAGAATATTTTCTTACGGCTTGTATCGAAACAAATTATTTGACCAATACTACATAATTCTCACTGAATTATTCAATCAATTCTTTTACATCTCAACAAATAACATCATAATTATTGAATTAAACAAATAAGAATATAATCTTGAATTTTTAATTGTGTCTACGGTAAATAGAGGTGAGATCGAGGGTTGGGGGTAGTACCTATATAGGGTATGGTGTATAGCACCAATATTGAAGATGTAGATGCCATTTATGGATGCTTGTGGACATAATGATGAAATGTGATGAGGATCATGATGTTCATCATCAAAAGGAAAATAGGGTTTAGATGAACCTAATGAACATGATGGTGATGAGACCAAGGTGCACATATTGCATAGATCCCATCAAGAGTTGCATGATAAGGGGTCCTAGAAAGGAATTACAAGTTTTAAGCCTACTTCCCAGAGCTATATGTCCTTCTGAGCATAGTTTTCTTGACTTAGGATGTTGCAAAAATTTAATAAAATGTTATATTTGAAGACAAGTAACTTATCTGTGTCCACTAATATGGATGAGAGGTTGGTTACATCATATGTGTAGCTACTATTGGAGCTTAGGAAGTGTGCTTAAGAAGATATATGAAATGATGAGGATATATACATAGGAAGTAATCCATTTGGTGATTAGTAAGTACCTTCATTTTATAAAGAACAAAACATATCACATCAGCCTTATGGCGATATACTACCTTCTTATTGTTCATGCTTTTACATATTCACTTTAAGTCTATGTATGTAAGATAAGATTGCTAGGGAAGCCTTTAAAATTTAGTTAATGATAGTTTATGGAGATAGAAAGGTTGGTCTTTCTATGTAATTTTGATTTTACTCGTGCGAATGATAAGAGACAAAATTATAACTCCAATATTTTAGACTCCAAGCTTGTATAGTGTGAAGTATTGAAGTTTTAGAATACTTGGGTGGCAATTTCTTGAAACTCATGAACAAGAGAAGTATGATATGTTATTGACTTTAGGTCACGTTTTATTGTTGCAACTGCACTACTATTTGTGAAAGAGAATTTATTGTCCAAAAGTTTTTCAAAAATAAGTTACTATATTAATGTGAGCATTCACATAGGGGAAAATGTTAAAAAAATTTGGTTTCCTTGGTGTGATGAATATTTACATATGTGAATAAGTAAATGTCAGAGTCCTTAATGCCTTGTGTACTTCTTTTTATGTAAATTTGAAGAATTTTGATTTCACTATTGTGATGAATGTTTAACGACATGG
Organism: Lygodium microphyllum; assembly: GCF_053477565.2. Taxonomy (NCBI): domain Eukaryota; kingdom Viridiplantae; phylum Streptophyta; class Polypodiopsida; order Schizaeales; family Lygodiaceae; genus Lygodium; species Lygodium microphyllum. The sequence continues at coordinate 45,760,013 of NC_141155.1, read as the reverse complement.
ATCTAAAATAAGTAAAGTCCTATTTGTAGTACATGCCCAATGTTAACTTTGTTTCTTTCTATTTGCAAAACATTAACAAGGGTACACTATCATGTGCAAGAGCATTTCCCTTTTTTTCTACACATGAGAGAGAGAGAGAGAGAGAGAGAGAGAGAGAGAGAGAGAGAGAGAGAGAGAGAGAGAGAGAGAGAGAGAGAGAGAGAGAGAGAGAGAGAGAGAGAGAGAGAGAGAGAGAGAGAGAGAGAGAGAGAGAGAGAGAGAGAGAGAGAGAGAGAGAGAGAGAGAGAGAGAGAGAGAGAGAGAGAGAGAGAGAGAGAGAGAGAGAGAGAGAGTGTGTGTGTGTGTGTGTGTGTGCGTGTGCGTGTGCGTGTGTGAGCTTTTTCTTTGATATTCTAAAAACAAAGTCTTCTTTTCAAAATAGCAAGATATCCACACATTTTAAGGCCAAAAACACTTAGCTAAAGTTAATAGTGGATAATTTTTTTGGACCTATACTAGATTGTCACCACACCATTGTATTATCATATGCCTTAAAGGGGGCAATGCTAAAAAATGGAGAGCCACTCTAAGATCATTAGGATGAAAATATGTGCTACCACAAGATCATAACTGAAGAAATACCATAAATGAATAAGGGTCACCTTCTTTCCTCATTGTTGCCTCCTTACATTTCTAAGTTTCTTTTTTTAATGGAATCCTACAATAGTATGACAAGGTATGAGAGAATATATATGGAGTCTCCATCTCATAATTTGAAGCTTACCTACTTATTTTGCTTCTCCAACATCCATTGATGGAACCTATGATGGGGAGATTGATGTATATGTGTTGTGCTCAAATTATTTTCCATGTAGAGCTCACTCACCTTTTGTCAAAATAGTTGTTGACTATTCTAAAGGTAGATATTAGAGTTTCGAAAGTGTAGACTTTACACATTTTCTTTCCTAATAGTCCTTATGGTAGATCTAGAGTACAAATTTGTGTGTATGCAAAGTTCATACATGTCATAATACTTTCTAAAAGTTAATATTTGTTTTTATTTTCTTTCCCAAATATCTACTCATTAGTCCTATTTCGCAACTCTTTTGGAAAAATTAAATGATGACTACAATGTTTAAATGCTTTATCATGTGGAAAGTTCCTTTTAAAAAAAATTAACACTAGAGATTTTCAACATTTAAAGTGTGTTTGAATGTTATTTTTTGCATTCTCCTCAATGAGAAGTACTTAGGAGGTGTCTTATAGTTTGATTTATGTACTCAAGTTATGCTTCATGTAGTGTGCCTACAACTATGTGTCATAACTATTCCACATTTAGCCATTGGATCTTCTACTATATTGCTTTAGGAATGCTTATAAAATCTAAACTTCTAAGAATTTCAATGGTTTTTCCATTAGTTTGAAGATAAACTTTTTAGGAGCACCTATGCAACCAAAACTCAAGAAAACAAGCCATAGTAAAGTTGAAACAAAGTTGCCATTACTTTTTTGTAAAAAGAGTATTGTTTTACAAAATATTATACTAAAAACATATCTTTTAAATGTGTGAATAAGTGTTAGACAAAGAGTATACTAAAAAAGTACTTGCAAAACAAAAACGAAAGAGACTCTCTTAAGAAGTCTATAGACAATCTTACAAGATTCAACAATTCTTCATGAGATCTTTTAAGGATTTTAACTAAGATCCTTATTAATACCAATGATGAGTATGGACAGGTCATATTTTTGGTTGAAAGCTCATACATCATTGTTTTATGTATATATTATAGCTATCTAAGCACACCAAAGTTTTAAAGTGCAACCTTAACAATGCTTATGAAATCAAAACTCCAAACATATTCTTAAGGTTTTCTAACCTATTTTGAGATGTATCATTAGAACAATACAATTTTTTTACAAGCTCTACCCAAGCAACCAAAGTTAAGGAAAACAAAGATGAAGACAAACAACCAACTCTCTTTCATATAGTCCCTTTACGGAAAAGGAAATGTTGCAACCCTTAATATACATTGATATACTTTCTTTTTAATACAAAAAGTAGTGGTACACTAAGATTGTGCCAAAATGGATTGTCTAAATGTAAAAATAAGTTCTAGATAAGCACTATATTGTAATCCTATGAGCAAGCTTGTGTTTTTTCTCATTTTTGAAATGCAATCTTGATGTTGTATAACCTCCACATATGATAATGGATTTTTGTTACTAAACCCTAAACCCAAAGGTGTTTTGTTAGGATTCTCTTCTAGTTCACCTTATTTTATGTGATATATGAAATAGCTCCTCACATTGACTTACTACAAATTGTATTTAGACTACATAATTTTGTTAGCAGTCATATGTGACTTGTGTGGTCATCTCCTGCCTATGAGCCTTAATCTATGTCAGATGAGGAAATTAGGAGCTTTAACATTATCTTTGTCCATTATGCTATGTGTTTTAGACACTTTAGATAGAGGGAACATTAGTGCATTTCTTTTTGTACACTTTTTGGCTATTTTTTAGTGGTTTGATCACATTTAGGGTTTTGCCTCCTTTTTGCCTATATATAGGTAGCTTGCCCTCCCACTTTCATTTTCCATTATCGATCATTGATCCTTTGTGATTAGCCAACTCTCCTCATTTTCTCATCCCCCTGCTATTGTTTGGTGCCCACACTGATGCGCAGAGCCGCGTGTTGGGGCCAATTATTGCATCCTTATATATTCGGGCATTGCAGTCACATTGTTCCTTCTCTCTCCTATGCTCTCTCTTTGTCTTCTTCTTTTCTCCATGTTCACTTTCCTCTTTCCATTGTGCTCTTTCACATAGTATCAAAGCCATGCGTGGGAGCCAAAGATCTCAAAGAGGAGCATGCTATTTGCAACAAAACTTGCCAAGCGTAATCCACACACGCTATCGGCCTTACGCTTGGAGTCAAACAAGATAGGGTGACTAGACCTTTTTTTAGGTTGTGTTTACTAGCAAAATTTTGTGTTTTGCTCTTGGGAAGCCTCTACTAGGATGGGTGGTACCATTATTGCACTTGCAAAACATCAAATAGGGTTGGCAACTATTGCATTGGTTGGGCAACACCATAATAGACCAACATTTTCTATAGACGACCCCCAACACATGTGTTGTAGAACCAAGCCATGAATTACTTGATTTTTGTGCAAGAAGCCTCTATATCTCTACATTTTGTGTAGGCAGGTCATCAATCCTCCTAGGTGGCACATTTGTAGGTTGGGTAGTGCTTGTTCTCTGTTGGGAAACCTGTTTACATGTGGACAATATCCTTTCTCTGTCACATTTCAAATTGGCTGGCCCTTTTTAACCAGGGTGACTTCTTTTTGGTGTTGGGTGGCCTCTTTTTTAGGCCAACAGTAGGGAAGATTTGCATTTACTACAAGTACTCCATTTTCAAGCACATTTGATATATTACCAGCCCTCGAATTAACTATGTTTAAAGTCGTGTTTTCCTTTGTAAATACTTCTCTCTTTCTCTACCCCACATTGTGTGTTCCTTTTTGCATCACATACTCCCCATCCACCTTGCCTCATTCAATTTTTTTAAAAATTGTGCCCTGATGGACCCCAATTATCCTAAGGACACCTCTTATTGGTCACATTTATTCCATTGGCAACATCTTCTTTGTTTTCTTGATGGTATTTCTTGAAGGAAAAATATGGTTGATGTGTATGCATTGGAGATTGTGTGGTTCAAGATCATTCAAAACTGACTACCATCTTATTACTCTTTCCCATTGTATTCTTTCAAGGTTTCTAGTCCTTGATTGGTATTGATTGTATCTCTTGAGGAGGTGCCAGCCCTACCCTCTCTTGTTGCATCTAACAAGCTAGATGGAATGAACTATCCTCTATGGTCATGCCACATGGAGTGTCTCCTTGATGATTGTGACCTTTGGGATTTTATAATAGTCCCTATACCTTGACTTTCCATGGATCCCCATGATGGTGTGACTGCGGATTCGGTAGCTTTATGGGATTAGTTGAATGCAAGAGCTCACTCTTCTCTCCTTTTGAGTTGTATAGATTATATGCTCATGTATGTTAGACATATCCATACCACTACAAAGATTTGGAGAAGATTGGCATCTCTCTTTTGAATCCAAATATTTAGGCATCGCTTAGCTCTTGAGTTGAAGCTACAATAGCTTTCTATTGTAGATTCCCCTACAAAAAAGGATCACATCCACAGGATGGAGGATATTCAAAATGATCTTTCATTCCTTGGTATAGACATTTCTTTGGAGGATCTAGCTATGACATAGCTCTCACATCTTTCGTCTCACCAACATATGATTTGTTCTACACCAACCTTCTCACTTGTCGTAGATAGGAAACTCTCACTTGGAAGGAGCTAGTTCCATTGGTGCTTCAACAAGATGCATGTCACATTGAGCCAATTTCTTACATGGCCCATTGTTGGAGGGTTTTTAGTCAAAAGTCGTATCGTATAGGGATTAGAGAGAGAAGGAAGTAGAGAATAGGAGATAAAAGAGAAGAAAAATAATAGAGAAGAGGTAACAAGATAAAGATAAAGCTCAATGAATCAAGGCACTGTGTATTGATAGAACCTGAGAAGATAAACAGAATCCTTGTTTGGGGACTACTTAGAAGCAATCTCCAAGCATTATATCTCTCGAAGATCCCTGGTAGACAGCTCTTAAGGAGAGATAACCTAGTCAATATTAAAGGATGGAGTGGTTCATGGGACTCAAGGTAGGGTGCTACTAAAAGTATGGCTTGGTTGTCAAAGTAGCTTTCACCATTGAGAGAAGCTTGTCTTCTCATTGGTGTTATGCCTTGTTTGTTGGTAGAGAGAGTAGCTAAGGGAATATCTATGGAAGCATGCTTGTATATGGAGCATGATCTTTGTAAATGTGTTCCTTAAAGTATCTTCTAGTGATATATTCCTAGTAGTCCTTCATTGCTTGGCCATGCTTTTTGTAATTATTCCAAGGGATGATAGTCAGTAGCTTCAAGCATTTAATATACCAACTTGTATAATCACTTGTACTACCCTCTATTCACTTAATAAAAATCTAAGAGTATGTGTAGTTGACATACTTCAAACTTCATTAATAGAGATATATTATAAGAAGTACCACTTACTTGAGTCCAGTTGTATTGACCTTGATTTTGGTTATCTCTACTTGTTGGTAGTCATTGCTTGTAAGGTGTATGTAAAAGGTACAGTAGTAAGAGTGAAAGAAACAAAGTAGTAAGAGCTATGGAGATTCAAGTAAGAGAGAGCAAGAGAAAGCAAGATGGTATGTGAGAATTCCAATGGTTGCAATGTGTGCCCTACCTTCCCTTGTTCTATTGTCATGCAAAGAATAAAGAATAAAATGACAATGTGATGGATAGCTACCACACATAGTGTATAGGTGTGTGGACATTAAGTAGTACAAATAAATATAGGTAGCTTGGCTTTTAACCCAAAATATTGAAAATATGTGTTCTGTGAATACAAAGGTATAAAAGATTCGGCTCAAGCAAGAGCTTAGTACTTTGAAGAAAGGAAAATTTTCTATCAATGAGTATATTTTGAAGGCAAAGAGTATTGGAGATCGAGTAGTGATTGATACAATGCATGATGATAATGATTTGGTATCATCTACTTTGGGTGGCCTTAATAATGAAAAGTCTTAGAAATAGTTTGATACTTAAGTATATGTACATAAGCCAATTTCCAAATTTTCATGAGTTGGTCTCAACAAGTCCTTTTTAAGAGATTGTAGTATGGAACATGCTAGTGATAACTAGCAAAATATATTACATTGACATTGGTGATATGCAAGTTTTAGGAGGTCATGGCAACTTTAGAGGTAGAGGAAGCTTTAGAAAAAGAGGTGGATGGCATAATAGAGGTTCTAGCAATGTTGGTATTGTTTGTCATTATCATGGAAAAACATGTCATATTGCAACCTAGTGTTATGCTAAGAAGAATGATATATGTAATGGTAAATTACAACAAGGAAACTATACATCATCTTCATAATAGAATGACAAAAATGAGTGCCTAGTTGTTATGCAGTATATGATGAATGCTATTATAGAAAGGGAACACATTATGATGTATGGTATGTTGATTAGGTGTATCTAGTCATAAGACTAACCATGCTCAATGATTTGGAGAGATACAAGATTCACAAAATCCAAGTTATATGTAGATGGGTGATAATTCATGGCACTTAATCTCACACATTGGAAAAGTTTCATTGTCCTTGCATGACGGCTAGACAAAAAGTTTCTTAAATGTATTACATGTGCCATCCATCACAAATAATTTAGTGTCTCTTGGTCAGATGGTAGAGCAAAGCTACATATTCAATTTAATGTAAAAGACTATTTTGCGAAAGAATTTAATGATAATGCTATGTATGCTAAAGACAAAGGAGTTGGCAGACATTGAAATATGGCACAAACGTATTGGATATATAAATGTGCAAATGATAAAATTAATGTAGTCCAAAGAGTTGGTTACAGAGTTGTCTACTTTTAGAGTTGTAGAGTTTCATAAAGTATATGAACCATTGTTAAGGAATTAGCCGCCCTATCAACCAACTTTCAGCCTCTCTTGCATGTTTCAAATCAATCCATCCTTGACTTGCAAGACGGTTATCTCATCAGTATGCCTAAAGATAATAAGGTTTAATCTTATTTAGATTACCCTTGTTTTTAAACTCCACTCCTTGCAAATCTACTAGTAATGTTGTGGAATTATTTTTTTGATTCTAACTATTTTGTAGGGACCATCCCACTTAGGGTTCTAGTTTCTGAGGAAACTGAAAGGTGAGAAGGATCGAAGCTTGCACTCGAGAGCTATGGCGGGAGAGCAACAGCAAGAAAGAGAGAGACAAGAAATGGGAACTCCAACAGTCATAATGTGTGATCGGGCCTTCCTTTATTCAAACTGTCACTAAAAGAATAAAGAATAAAGTGACGGTGACGGGCACCTGCCACTGCAGTGTGCAGTGGCGGTGACTGTCAGTGTAGTAATACACGGGAGGCTAGGCGAAGGCGCCTTTACCCCCAACAACCTCCCACTTAAAGGCGAATCTGCCCTAGCGAGGAGTGAAAAGAAAAAAAAAGAAGAAAGACAATACAACATGTACACATGTACAACAGGATGAGGAAAGACGTCATCTCATCCCACGCCCATCAACCTCCTGAGAAAGGCAAAGCGCTCTGTAGAGAGGCTTTTCGTGAGTAGATTTGTAGCATTCTGGTCAGTGAAGATCTTGACAAGATCAACAGACTTGTCCTCAACGACCCCACGTATGAAGTGATACCTCACCGCAACGTGTTTCGTCTTCGCATGGAAGACTGATTCTTGGCTAACTGAATAGCACTCATAGAATCCAAATGCAGTGTAGGGATAGTATCAATACCAAGGTCAGCAATAAAATGAACCAACCAAATGGCCTCCTTGCAAGCCTCAGTGGTGGCTGCAACATACTCGGCCTCTATAGTAGAAAGGTCCGTGCATTTGGACATCTAAGAAAGGGCCGTGCATTTCTGCACCCTGGACATCTAAGAAAAAACACCTCCAGCATAGGTGAATAAATAGTCGGCCTCTATAGTAGAAAGGGCCGTGCATTTCTGCACCCTGGACATCCAAGAAACAACACCTCTGGCATAGGTGAATACATAGTCGGAAGTGGACTTCCTACTATTTGCATGTCCTGTATAATTAGAGTCAGTGTACCCTATGACTCTTATATCCTGGCTGCCATAGCATATGCACATATCTGCAGTGCCCTTTAGGTACCTCATGATACCCTTCACGGCATCCCAATGCTTCTTGCCAAGTGTAGCCATATAGCGTGCCACAACACCAACTGCAAAGGCAATATCTGGACGAGTGGCTATCATGGCATACATAAGACTGCCCACTACGGATGCATAGGGAATCTTAGCCATCTCGGCCCTCTGCTCATCTGTCTGCGGACAATCAGCTTGTGATACCTTCACATAAGAAGGAAATGGACAGCCAATAGGCTTTACGTCCTGCATGTGGAAGCGCTCAAGGACTTTATGAATGTACTCCCTCTGTGACAAGTAGAGGATTCCCTGAAGCCTGTCATGTCTAATGCGCATACCAAGTATGTGAGAGGCCTATCCGAGATCTTTCATATCAAAGCTCTTCTTGAGCTAAGCCTTAAGAGCATCTAGCTCATCATGAGCTTTCCCTGCTATCAGCATATCATCCACATAGAGTACCAAAATCAATAAAGAACCATCATGGGATTTCTTTGTGTAAAGACACGGATCCATAGCACTCCTGCTATAGCCCTGTGACTGCATAAAGGCATCAAACTTATGATACCACTCCCTAGGTACCTGCTTCAAGTCATAAAGAATTTTCTTCAATTTGTACACTAGGTGCTCCATGCCAAGTTATGCAAAGCCCTTAGGTTGCTCCATATAAATCTTATCATGCAAGTCCCCATGTAAGAAAGCTGTCTTGACATCCATCTGGTATAAATCCAAGTCAAGCTGAGCAACCAAAGCCAAGACTAAGTGCAGGGTGGTCATCTTAACCACATGAGAAAAGACCTCACCAAAGTCCACACCATGCTCCTGCTTAAAACCCTTTGCTACCAGTCTAGCCTTGTATGCCGTCTTGGGGTATCTAGGGGTACTTTTCAGCTTGTACATCCACTTGCATGGCAAAACCTTCTTGCCCTTAGGCAAGGAAACCAAGTCGCAAGTCTCATTCTTATGCAAGAAGTCTATCTCAGACTACATAGCCCTCTCCCAGGAGTGACTGTCACCCTTGCGCATAGCCTCATCATAAGTGAAAGGCTGTCCTGCATTTGTAACCAAGACATAATGCATCGAGGGCTGAAATCTATCAGGTGGATGTCTGTCTCTAGTAGACCATCTCACGGTAGGCTCTGCTGCCTGCCCAACTACTTGTCCAACACCCTGACCATGAGCATCTGCTACAACTGTAGGCTATCCAACTGGCTGTGCAGGAGCACTCGGCTCCTCCTAAAATATGACCCTGCAGATCTCAACAACTCTCTCAGGCTGCCTATACATATTGTCTTCATGGAAGACTACATCATGAATGCGGATGACTTTTCATGCCTACGGATCCCAGAGATGGTAACCCATCTCACTTGCATCCCCATAACCAAGGAAAATGCATTTGACACTCTTAGGATCCAGCTTACTTCTCTTGTCCTTGGGCACATGGAAAAATGCCTCACATCCAAAGAGACGGAGATGTGCATAAGAGGGAGGTTTTCCAGTCCATACCTCCTCTGCAACCTGGAAATCCAAACCACTAGAAGGTGATCTGTTTATGATATGCACAATTGTACTAACTGTCTCAGTCCAAAAGCTTTGTGGTAGGCTTGCATGACTAAGCATACTACGTATACGCTCCTGGATGGTTCTATTCATCCGCCCAGACAAACCATTCTGGGGGGGGGTATAGGGGGCGGTCAACTGACGCTTAATACCCCTCTCATCACATAACTGCTCAAAAGCACGTGAGACATACTCACCCCCATTATCTATCCTTAGGCATTTTAGCCGATACCCAGACTGGTTCTCAACCAATGCAAGCCATCTCTGAAACACAGCCAAGACATCAGATTTCAACTTAATGGGATAAGCCCAAACTTTTCGTGAAAAATCATCTATGAAAGTAACAAAATACTTGGCACCACCCATAGACTGACAAGGCATGGGCCCACAGACATCCAAATGTACCAATGCCAAGGGCTCACTCATGCGTGGTCTACCAGACTTCTTATGTGTAGACCTAGTTTGCTTGCCATAAAGACAATGCTCACATGAATCAAAACATGCATAATCAAGGGGCGGTAAGTACTGCAAACCAGAAATCATTTTCATTCGCTTCAAAGACATATGGCCCAAACGGGCATGCCAAAGAGATACATGTGGGATAGAACCCACAGACAAAACATGATCAAGAGAAGAAGCGGATACAATCAAGGGATAGGGGCTGCTAGCCTTGGCACCTCTCACAATCACAAGTCTGCCAAGAGTGATCTTCCATGCAGAGTCTCCAAAAGATACATGATAACTTGCGTCATCAAGCTGTCCAGCTGACATGAGACTGCATGTCAAAGCATATACATGACGTACATCCTGCATAACAAAACTATTGCCAGAAGGAAAGTGCAGCCTAACATCACCAATGTCCACAATATCAAGAGAGCTGTCATCACCCAAGTGCACAGAACCCAAAACAGTACGGTATGAATGAAACCACTCTTGGCAAGGTGTCACATGAAAGGACGCACCTGAGTCCAAGAGCCAACACTATGCATACATAGAGTGTATCTCTATCATCTATGAAGCACTAGAAAAAGCTGCAAGGATATAATCATCATCAACATCCTCAGGCTGCATAACATTGATCTCTTCAATTTTAACACCGGACTTTGCAGGCACTATGCTGCGATCAGAAGACTTATCCTGCACTTTGTCTTTCCCCTTATCTTTGCACCTTTCATTGCGCAGTTCATGGCATTGTGGCCTAATATGGCCCTTTTTCCCACAATGGTGACAAGTAACATCTACATTCCTGCCATGGGATTTGCTACGTGACTTCCCACAAGACTTGGACCGAGATTTTTGAGAATCCTGTCCACGGGCACTACCACTGCCATGCTTTCCATATCCATCATTCCTACCTCTAATTGTCATAGCATGCGACACACGAGAGGCATCCAAATTCTTACAGTTAATCTCTTCCTATAGAAGAGCACTCTCAACATCAGATAATTTCAAGGTAGCAACAGAGGCACATAATGCAATGTGAAATACATCCCATGACTCATTAAGAGTACCAAGCAAGAAAAGAAGAGTGACATCCTCTGCAAAAGTGATGTCCTACAAAGTCAAGTTCTTGAGTATAGCATGGAACTGGCTCAAGTGAGCAGACATAGTCACATTGTCCTTCATGCGTAGATCCATAAGCTGCTTTAGCCAATACATCTAACTCGCTGGACTTTTCTTGTCATAGAGATTCTTGACTTTATCCCACAACTGCCATGCACTCTGTTCTTCCTCAAATACATTGTAATGAACCTAATCCGTGAGAGATAATTCAATAGTGGAGTTGCATAACTCATCAAGCTCAAGCCATTCCTCATCTGACATAGTTGCAGGCAGATTCCCAGTCAACCTCAAAGGTTTGATTTGCAATTTTTGCACCAACACCTGCCAAATCTAGCTCTTCTAATAAGAGTAATTCGTACCATCAAGATGTTGAAAATAGCATGATCAGTGGACGAACTCGCCATAATGTAGGCTGGAAGACTGCAGACAGTTTAAAACTGCTTGTTGTTTACTACAGAAAAGGACAAAAAAATCACCAAAATAGAGAGAAAATGGCGAGAAAAGTGTAACCAAAACTGCTGTCCACCAAGTACTAGTGAAAGTACATCATTTCAAAATATTTCAGCATGAAAAATCCATGTCAGTATGGAGCTATATGCTTACTGTAATAAATAACAGCAGAGTACTGTGAGAGGCAATTGCTGACCAAACCACTGCACCAAGTCAAGAAATGACAGCCAAGACATGACTAGCCATAAATGGGCATAAATCAACACCAAACAGTCATCAAGACCATGAGCAAACACCCAAACATGTCACCAAAGCATCCGTCAGTGAGTAGGCATACCCCTTCGATAATATGGCAAAGTATTCATAACACTGGCAAGACTTGACACCAGTAGGTGTATGCTCACAACAGTGCAAAGCCCAAGCTCAAGTCAAAAGCAACTCCAAGATATTAGTGCATGAACCATGCAACATTTAAGTGTAAGAGATCCCAAAGTCTCAAGTATCTGCAAAATGCTCAAAATAGCATAAACCTCTTGCTCAATGTCGATCAAGCATACAAGATGCTTCCACTGGCACAAAAGGTGGATAAACGAGCTCAACAGCTCAATCAGACCAAGTCAGAGTACCAAAGACAGGTAACCAAGACAATGCCTCAATAGCATCCAAGGTCGTAATGGAAAAAGCCAAGTCGTAACCGAAAAATCCAAGTCAATGTCCAACTGCTCAAGGGAATACTCAAATGAATGTCGAGACGAGCTCAAACAACTGCCATCCACAGGCAAAGCATAAAGCATTCACCAAGACATCATAACCCGTACTGGGTAGCCTAGGCATAAACCATGTCATAAATGAAATGCTAGCTACAAAGAAGTGATAGTTAAACCCAAATTGAGCTCTAATATCAGCTCAAAATCATTCCGGAGCATAAACAAGACATGTGGCATAGTCCAAATACATCATGACATCATACCGAGTAGCCGGGAGCACCTTGTGACCAATAGGCATAACCCAACTGTAGCATACATAGCTTCAGCCTTGAAGTTTCCAGCAGCATATAACCTCTATAAACTGAGCAAATTAGTGCTCAATCCAAGCTCAAATCCATAGGCATACATTCCCGTATGTATAGGCACCAACCGGGCATAATCGGGTATCAAATGCCAAGACCTGTAAGCATAAAATTAAAGTAACAGGTGGCTGCCCTATTTTGGATAGATCTAGAATTGTTCAAAATAGTCAATGGCTGAGCTAAATCAGCTCCAAATGCATCTCACATAAGAGGCTTAACATCCACAAGTGATCTGGTATCAATAGACATCAATAGAAGCATCACATAAGCCATAGGCATACAAATACATGCTGTCTGAGATCTGAAATCTATTGCAGAATATTCTATCATCAGAATTTAGCAAATCCAACATTACTATCACGTTCGGAGTGTGGCAAAACCCCAACTTAGACTCTTACCTTGCTTGAATCGGGTTCCGAATGCCCGAGATATGACAAAAAGAGTGATTTTTGGGCCAGATTTTGAAACAGGTGCAAAAAAAACGTGAGCTGGCTGGAGGGGTCTGCTGTCCCACGTGTCAACAATGGGGCACAAATGGGGCCCAAAGAAAGCCTACACCAAGCCTCAACAAGCCTTGATAGACTGGAAGCAAGATCTAGGTGAAGGAAGCTCCAAGAGGTGTGAGCTATGGCTGCCCACAACCTGTGAAAACCTTGTTTACCTAGACCTGTGGATTGAAGTAAAAATTTGAAATAATGAAGCAATACCTCAATGTCAAGGCCTTGATGGTGCCTCAATAGGCCAGGAAGAAGCTTGGGAAGCCGGGGAGTGACAGGAGCTCAAGAGAATGAGCTATGGCTGCCGGGAAGGAGACCCAATGTGAGTGGGGAGTCAATGGGAAGCTGAGAATGCCACGAGTCAAGCTCAAGAGTCGAGAAGCCGTGCTTTGATATCAGTTGAAAGGTAAGAAGGATCGAAGCTTGTACTCAAGAGCTACGGTGGGAGAGCAAGAGCAAGAAAGAGAGAGACAAGAAATGGGAACTCCAACAGTCACAATGTGTGACCGGGCCTTCCTTTATTCAAATTGTCACTAAAAGAATAAAGAATAAAATGACGGTGACGGGCGCCCACCACCTACAGTGTGCAGTGGCGGTGATTGTCAGTGTAGTAATACACGAGCGGCTAGGCGGAGGTGCCTTTACCCCCAACAGAAATATCTCCCTACGTATATCATATTATAAAATTGACTATCCTTTCTTGAAGGTATACTCTTTGTTTTTAAATCATGAAGTTGCTTCATTCGATGCTTAGCTACCTCCTATTGTAACGGACTCTGTAATTTGAGCTCATCGAGGTGTGCTAAAGTCATAACGTGCTCAAAGAGTGCATCTTCATTCCCCAAAGAATGGTTGATTACAAATCCTATAGTTAGTAACACGATCTCTAGCGCTACTAATCACTCCTCACCATAACTTAACTTGAATGGGTTGTGGCCAATAGCTTGCTTAAAGACTATATTATACACCCACACTGCCACATATAGCTTTATAGTGGGAGCTCACACTCAACTGCCAAGACCCACGAACTACTTATTCTTTCAAGCATTTCAAGAAAGCACAAATTGTTATCTCTCACCTAGCCGATGCACCTTTGATCCTACGGGGGTATAGTGAGCTTACCTTGATGCTTGAACAAGTAGCCTCCTCCCTCAAGCAACCAGGTAGCTCCACAATTCTAGATGCGAGCTCAAGTAACCTCAAGCCTCCACCTTCAAGCTCCATCTTCCATAGCCGCACGCGAGATAAGAGAAGAGAAGAGAGAAGAAGAAGAGAGGAGATGATGGAGAGCTTCTTCTCCTTGATCCCTCACCCTCACGCACTCACTGCCTCACACTCTCACACTCCCTCTCTCAAGCACACACAATCAAGTAAGAAGGAGAGCTTCTTCTCCTCGATCCCTCACCCTCACACACTGACTGCCTCACACTCTCACACTCCCTCTCTCAAGCACACACAATCAAGTAAGAAGGAGAGAAGAAGAGAAGAAGAAGAGGTCACTTTTGCCACACACCAAACAATGAGCTTCTCATTCACTTTTTGAGTTTATATACAAAACCCTGATCCCTTTTGGGTGGTCATCCCCTTTTTTACATGGCAGCTAGGCCCTCTTTCCTATTGTCCTTCTATCTTCTTAGCTTCCTTTCTACCACCCATCTATCCTTACAATTTGCACAAGAGGGATCCTGGTGCTCTTTTACAAAAGTTTTAGGGGCACCTTACATTTAAAAATGTGCTTTTTCCTTTGACTTAGCTTTTAAAGCTACCCTTGCACTTTTAGTCGTTTCACTTTCTACTTCTTCCTTTGTGTCTGATTTTCTTCTGGGCCGCCTCTTTCAACTTTCAACTTGTGCTTTTTCACTTTTTTCATGCTTTTTCACTTTTTCTACTTTTTCTTGTGCTGAGGTTAACATTATCCCCCCCTTAGTTGAGTGCCAGTCCCATGGCACTAATGGGTACTAGTTGGAAGGTGGGATGGGTGTAGCCAGATGGCTTTTTGAGTTTGTATACAAGCTATTCCTGAAAATGGTGTTGGATGGATCTGCCCTTGAAATTAAAGATGAAGTTGGGGCGGGTCCCTCCTTGACGTTGACAATGGGTGGATTGGTCCTTGGAAATTGAAGATGGTGTTGGACAGATCCCCCTTGGAGAATGACGGGTGGGTGGATTGGTACTTTAAAATGTAAGATGGTGTTGGACGGATCCCCCTTGGAGAATGGTGGATGAGCGGATCTGTCCTTAAAATTGAATATGGTGTTGGACGGATCCCTCCTCGTGCTCTCTGAGGTCAATATGACGTGATCTTAATCTATAAGACAAAGTTATGTGCTTCCTAAGGGGTGTATCTACCGCTCCGTGTAGTGCATAGTGCAAGTGCTAGTGGAACTGAGAGTTGGGTCCAAATCTCAGGCAAGAACCTCAAGCAAGCCTGCGGTGTTATCCCACACTTGAGAACCTAGTTCATGCATCATTGTATGTGTGGTGTGCGGCTTACGGAGACTAGTCTAGAAGTCCTATCCTTGAGGTGCCCTAAGTGTGAAGTGGGGGGATGGGGCTAGGTTTAAAAAAAAAACCCTAGGTGCAGTGATTGTGGCACTTGCACGATTTTAGGGACTAAGTCTTTCCTTTTCTTTCTTTTTCTTTCTTTTTTTTCATTTTTCTTTTATTTTCTCTCTATTTTTCAAAAATATATAAATAGATAAACACAATCTCCATCATAGATATAGGGGTGCTCTTAGGCTGTACCTTGGTCCTCTTTTGCTGATGTTGCATTACGGGGTGGCCTAAGGGATTTTCTCAAAAAGGCACGGCTTTGCATGTACCTTTTGAGATTAGCCCTGACGTTTATAGGTGTGGTTGACAAAAAGGGGGTGTCCACACCTCGTAAACCGGCTATTGTTCATGTCTTTGAGTACTTTCATACAAAAAGAGGGTAACAACGCAGCTCTTATCATTAGTCGGGTCATAGCGCAACTATCTATTCCTAGGTTGAGATAAAAAATGAGCGGAGGGAGGTGGGCCTCCTCGGTAGAGCTGGCTTTTGCTTTAGTAGAAACCTAATAGTCCTAAGATAATTACAAGTTGTGATGAAAGCAAGGTCTAGACAGGATAACACAATATTAGTGAGTTTGGGAATCTCCCAATTCCCATTTTTTGAATATTAAAAAGGTGACACCTGGATAACATACCCATAAGTTTCTCAAAACCATATGATGTGACCTATCATTGTAAAGTGCTTAAAAATGGAATCTATTGAGCTATAGAGTGCTCAATTTGGAGTTATAGTGTTCAAGTTATGACAAATCCAAAGATTTGGCCACGTGTTCCAAACTTATGGGAAATTCCCATATTCCCCAATATGGTGTTGGATGAGAATTCCTCGACAAAGCGTATGATTGACGGGTGGATGTCTCTTGCCTTGAAGGCTAGGCACTCCTCAGGATTATCTGCATTGGCATTGTGGATTTTGGAAAAGTCATACCTACCATGCTCCTCCCTATTGTAATCCACTCCGCACCTACGAGGGTAAGGCATGTAGATAGGGTCATTTCTTTCTTCAGGGAGTGTGCCGCAAAATGCCATCCATGCATCAAGGTTTGTATCACGGATCCTTCTTTGCCACTTGGGCTATGCTTCATAACCTTGGATCATCTTAGGAATCTGGTACACCTTGTCTTGCCAGTAGTTTGGGACCTCCCACCTCCATCGAGTGACTATGCTCCGCTCCTCAACCCATCGATTGGCGAGGTTGTTGGCCATCTGTATTATGTTGTCCACTACTTCCACTAGTAGGCCCGAGGGTAGAGGAATGATAGCTCAAAGGGATGGATTTGGAGTTCTCATTGATCCTAAATACTTAGTTCCTAGGGCCAGTTGATGGGATAGCAATCCTCGTGTTGTGGTGTGGGCTCTCCACGAAATTGTTGGGGTTGTGCTCTAGCTCTCTACTACACTTGCTCCACCAATTCCCATTTTCTTCACTTAGCTACAATGATGTGCTCGGGTACTTGGTTGCCTTCTGGATCTTCCTAAGGTGCATTTGGCAATGGTGGGCTAAGCTCTTGGGCCTGTTTCTCTTCTTTTAGTTTCTATTTTGAAGTGTGGCCCTTCGTATAGTGGTTGCTCTTGTGGGATCATAGATGGGGGTGGATGCAACTACTCTTGCTCTTCAAAACCTAGCTCCTCGATGGAGAGGCCGGCTTGCCTCAAATAGTGGCATTTTCCTTTTGTTGTTAGGCCGATATCAGTCGAAAGAGCATGCTCATACAAGCTGTACTTCAAGACTCTGGTGGTCATCTCTAACTTCCTTGTCAGCCTCTCCACGATGTGTTCACTTGTGTTCCATGGAGCATTGTGATTAAGAAGGCTTGCCATTGCACATCTAAACTTGCTTCTTCGGCTTTAGTTCTGGTCTTTGCCGACACGCACTCACATTTTTCTATGACTAAGTGCTCGACAATTCCTTGCACCCATCCGAAGTTATACTCTTCACACCATTTGGATCTCTTCTAATTCCTTCTTGCCCTTTTCCATGCTTTGAGATAATGTCATTACCACCTACTGTTGTTGTTCATTCCATACTTCCAGCATGTGTTTTTTTTCCTGTTCTGATGGTTCAGTTGCTCCTCGGCTATCTTTTGCGCTTATTGTGCATAGAGAGTTGCATGGAAACTTCTAATAGCCTTTTAGACATATCTTCGTTCTTCTACAGGTGGACTTATTTCCTTTCTTCATGCCACTGTCTTTCAAATTCAGCCATTGTATTTATCTCTTCCACCTCTCCTCCTGCTCTAGGATCTCTAGCTCTTCATGCAACCCTTGGGGTTGCTTCTTCAATGGCTTCTTCTTTCTCTTTCTTCAAGCATTCAACTTCCCTTTCTAGTCTCTCCTATTCTTCCAATTCTAGGGCAATCCCCTTCTTCAAGTTTTATATTTCTTCTTGATATCTTTGTGCCCTCTCTTCTCTTGCTGCCTCTAGCTTGTCTATGGCATCCATGAAATTTTTCTTGTAGCTCTTCATACAACTTCGCTAGCTCTTTGACATGTTGTTGCATCCTTATAAGGTTCTATTTTTCCTCAACTAGTATTGCTTCCCACTTTCCTTCTTCTCCTTCCTTATCTTTGAGTCACTTTTTTTAGTTAGCATCGATTTTAGGTGTGGAGCCTTGAGTGGTTGTGGTTGTAGGGGTGGTGGTGGTCACTAAGGGAGTAGGGATGCAATCTATTAGGCCCTTGCCCTTGCCTTCTTTCACCAGAGGCGGCAAGGTCTCCGGACCTTGGGCACTTGAGCTTGGCCCTTCATTTCGTGGTGGGCTCATGGCACCCATCTCATCTTGTCTCTGCATTGTTGTTCTATTGACATGCGTGTTGCTAGCGTGATGTCCTCTTCTTCCTTCCTTCTTAATTCTTCCTCTCTTTTAGCTACCTTCCTCCTTCTCTCTTGTTTGGTTCTCTTTGATTCTTCTTTTAACCTCTTTGACTCCTCCTTTTCCTTATTTTTTCTTTCTTCCTCCGCTATTTTAGATTCTTTCTTGGTCTTTTCTAAGTTGGCCTTCTCCTTTTTCCTACTTTCTTATTCTTCCTTCACTTGTGTGGTCTTTTTCTTTGCTTTCTTAGCCCTTTGACAGCTAGATTGTGTTTCCTTTTCTTCCTCTTCATCACTTACATTCTTTCATCAGAATTCTCTCGTTCATGGTGGGGAGATGACATGTCCAATGTTTCATTGACTTCTTCTCCTTCTTCATTCTGTGCCTCTTTCACTGCCTCTTGGATAAGAGCAATCATCACACCACCGTATCTAATGAACGAGGCTTTCGATGATGGTTTCTTCCTTTCAGCTCCCACCTTTGACACTGGGGATTCCATGCCAAATGATTTGCTCCCTAGGGCTAGCACCTTGGCTGTTTGGTCGATTGTCTTTCTCACATACCCATTCCAGTCAATTTCATCCAATGAATGGGCTACCAAGCTCTCCAATGTGGGCACACTATTTTTGTGTATGAGCAAATTATACCCTTGGCTAGAGAACAGGGAATGGATGACTTTTGCCTAAAGACTCACTTTTGGATCTGGGATGTCTTGGATGATGATGCCATCATTGGTTAGAACCTGGTCCTTTTTCATGTTCAGCATGGCATAGACATCCCTTTTTGATCTCCTTTCCATCTTGGGTTCCAGCCCTAGTAGCTTCTCCACCAAGGCCTTATTGAGATGGAACTATACCTGCTTGGATCCTTCTCCTCTTCCAAGTGTCATTGTGCCACATTCTATGTCAAGATCATAGGTTCACAAGAACTCTACACATTTTGTGTGGTCAATTTCCTGCCCAAACTTCTCAACGTATTTGCCAAATTACATTGTTCTATGACTCTTTTGGTAGCCTCCTCCTTGGCCATGACTTCTCCAATGTTGTTGTGGATAGTCCTGAACTTTAGCTGGTTGTAGACACAGTTCTCAAGGGAGATGTGATACCTTGCCCTTTCTTCTTCTATGAATGGGAGTCAATGGGCTCGATCTTGCAATGCTGCCATTTTGAGTTCCTACCATGATACCATAGTTCACCATGAGTGTCCTCAAGATAATTTCTAGCTAAAAGGTAATCGGGAATTGATTATTCTTTTATGGAAAGAATAAAATGCTTAAGTACAAAAAGATAAATTTTCCTTCAAGCTGTCCATTCATTCCAAAAATTTTACTAATTTTTTCCTCAATCACGAGTTGATTTTCAACCAATCTTTTCTGTTTTTGGACATTGATTGAGGTTTTTTTCCTTGCATGTTCCATTCAACTTACATGTTTACATGTTTGATTCACCTTACTCCCTCCCCTTTGGAATTGAGAAGAGTCCTTCCTAGAATTCCAATTTAAGAGGTCAAGGGCATTCAATGTGTGCTTGTGGTGTTTTACTTTCGCATGAGCCTAGCATAGAAGTTTGGATTGTATTCTAGATTAGGATATCAGTCATGTCAATAGGACGGATGCCTACTTACGTGATGTAAGTGAGAACATCCATGAGGAAGTCATCGAATTCGAACTTTCTAGCCATGTGTAACTCATCCTTAGTCATATTTTGATCTAAATACAAGTGGGTCACGATGTGCTCTTTTAGGGGTCGGTTACAAAAGGTGATTAATACCCTATAGGAGGTTGGAGCTACATAAGTGGGATCATACTTGGAGGTCATAATGGTGCATCGCTACTCAGCATTGGTCATGATTTTACAGCCTTCTTGTTTCCACTCGAGTTGGAGAGCATACCATTTCCTCAAGAAAGAGGAGTCGTTGACATCAAGCTGCTTCAACTCCTCAATTTCATGGTTACTGGCAAGGACTATGCTCTTTTCTCATAAGACGTGATGAGGCATTGTTTTTGTGCGTGTCCTCAGGATATCTCAGTGAAAATTAATTCATTAGCTGCCTGGGGAGCCTGAACAAACACGAATTCAAATTCCTCCCTTGAGCAAGGCAATACACATACCTCCATTGCTAAAGGCTCGTCCAAAGACCTAGGTCTAGTCGATCATAGCTTTTAGCAAGTGTGGTAAATGTGGCGTCCAACAGTCAAAGGCACAAAACCAAGTCATCCCTCGAATTTTCAGCAAAGTCCACAGCCAAAGTGAGAATTGATCTTCGTTCGTAAGAGGGTCTAAGTTCAACAGGTGGTTTGGGTTTGATTGAACTAGATAATTTGGTGGTTGCTGGTTGTAGCTTTAGTTGCTCCTGAGAGTGTGGTTGGGCTTATTATGTGATGGGCTTGATTGGAGTTTCGGGTGTCAAGATACTAGATGCTAAAGAGGTTTTAGGGACACTAGACAAGACTAGATTGAGGCAGTGTGTGAGTAGTAGGCTGCGGCTTTCGATAGACTTGTTTAGTCTCTGTCGGCTTATGCGGTTGGAGGTTCTATGGGCTTTGCAGCCTAAGTCATTGGTAGCATTGGGGCATTTTTTGCCACCTGGATTGGTGTGATCAAGTTTAAGGGTGGTGTTTGAGTGGTGCCCTTGGACATCTTGCCTTTAAGTACCCATATCTAGGCATTACCCTCATAATAGCTTTGCACATGTAATAAGAGCTTGGGGACCCATCTTTGCTTGATTGTTCGTTGATGCCAATAGTTCATTTTCTACCTCCTAGGTTTCGAACGCGAGCCCCTAGCCTTGCAAGGTCATGATTGTGTGCTTCTAGGTGATAGCCCTTGATGTTTAGTCATTCATTTGAGTTGTGGTATCTGGACCTTAGCTCTAGTTTTTGTGGTTTGTTGGTATTAAGGTTTGGCAGGGTGTGACAAGTCATGCCCTTCCTCCTCAAACTGGGTGGTGGGTTGCTCTACTGATGACTTTTTGCAAGCTTTGATGGAGGTGCACTGCCCTTGTTGCAATCCATCATTATTCATACATTGACAAAGGCTAGATGAATGGATTGTGACTAGTAGTCAAAAGTACACATTGTCTACTATTTAAATGTACGTCCCAATAGTGATTCCATACCCGCATCCTTTGTATTTGGCAACACATAAAATATCATTGGTATGCTTTCAGACGACTCGATAGAGAATGCAACCTTGCACTTTCCCAAAAGTGCACATGATTGACCCCCATATGGGCTAAGTTTGGCGTTAGTGGGTTGCAATTGTGGTCTACCAATTTGGATCCAATGATCATGAGTCAAGATATTAAAGTCAGCACCCTCATCAATCAATGCATCAAATGTATATGTTTGCTTGGCAGTGACAATCATGCGCAAATAAGCCGAAGCTATGGCTTCCTCCTCTTCATCTTCAATTTTTGTGATAGTGGCCAGTACCTTGATAGGGTTGGGTTGTCTATGCGAGCTCCTTGCCATCATGCAACCCAACCCTATCAAGGTACAAATGGCCTTAGCAGCTTGCTTGTACTCCTCACTATCTAAGAATGGTAGATCGATTATGGCTAGCACATGCACCCAATCTCACTTATCCTCAGGACAAGGGATATACTTGGTGAGTGGCCCGTACGATTTTCTAACTTGCGCAGCTTATATCGTCTCTCCCTGAACCCCTTGAAATGTTAGTTTTGGGTGAAGCACGGATGCATCTTAGGACACTGGTGTCGAAGAACCGCATTGCCACTGACTTCTCGAAGGTCAGGGTTATTGTTGACCTTCCACCCCCAATTAATTATAAGGGAGTTCAATGCTACTTAGGTCACATAGGATACTATCGGCGGTTTGTGCTGTACTACCACTGATCGCCAGGCCATTGTACAAGCTGCTGATTGTCTTCAAGTGGACCGAGGCATGCTAACGGGCATACGAAGAATTGAAAAAGGATCTGATAACAGCACCGATTCTACGAGCCCTAGACAGGACCATTACCTTCTACGTACACATCGATGCTTCTAAGTTTGCCGTGGGGGCAGTGTTGTGCCAACCTAGTGAGCATAACCTAGATTACCCAGTGAGTTTTGCTAGTAGGCAACTCACCGAGACGGAGATGAATTATTCGAAAACAGAAAGAAAGGGATTAGCCATGGTGTTCACTGTGAAGAAGTTTCAGCATTACCTGTTGGCCACCCCTTTCATCTTCTTCGTGGACCATTAAGCCCTGCTCTATTTAGTGAACAAACCTTGTGCTACAGGACGTACAGCTCGATGGCCCCTCCTGCTCCTAGAGTTCGATTTTTCCATGGTGGTACGAAAGGGAAAACAACATTACATGGCTGATCACATGTCCCGTATATCCACAAGAGAAGCCGTTGGACAGGGCATCATTGACGAGTTACGTGACACCCACTTATTCCACCTGTCCAGTGAGAGAGACCTATTTAAGGCTGATGTGACGCCATACTGGGTAGACGACATAGTCCAAGTGCTCGAGCACGGATTACCTGAGCGACCAATAGAAAAGGCACGACTTAGGCCCTTGATCCTAAAGATCCAGCCCTACCAGCTGATTGCAGGCCAACTCTATAGGCTGGGGCAAGATGGATTGCTGCGTAGGTGCATATGTGAGCATGAGATGCATGATGTGCTCTCAGAGGCGCACAACGGCATTGCAGGAGGACACTTTAGCGGAGACACGACAACACGGAAGGTGCTACAGTCTCAACTATGGTGGCCCACACTTTTTCGCGACGCTAAGCGATTCGTCAAGCATTGTGACGAGTGCCAACGGACAAAAGTCTCGATTCGTAAGGATCAAATGGAGTTAACCACAGTTATTGCTCGCCAACCCTTCGAAAAATGGGGAATCAACTTCATAGGACCCATCAGCCCCGCAGCGCAATACTCACAAGCCAAGTACATCGTGGTGGCCACGGATTACCTCAGAAATGGGCAGAGGCGAGAGCCACACAAAAAAACGACGCTAGGATGACTGCCAAGTTCTTATGGGAGCAAGTGATCTCGCGCTTCGGCTGCCCCATCGAGCTGGTTAGCAACCAAGGCACACACTTCATCAACGAAGTGATAGCACATCTCCTATCCGCCTTTCTTATCATCCATCGCAAATCCTCACCATACTACCCTCAGGCTAATGTCCAGGCAGAATCAACTAACAAAATTCTCATCAACGTCCTGACTAAAGTAGTCTCAGCCTCACGAAGTGACTGGGACAACAAGTTGATGGCAGCCTTGTGGGCCTACCGTACAGCTTATAAAACGGCCGTCGGCCAAACCCCCTTTAGGCTGACCTATGGGACTGAAGTAATTCTACCATTAGAATTCTTCATCCCTAGCCATAGAATAGCACTCCAAGAATGATGGGAAGGGAAGGAAGAATGGACGCAACGCTTGGTCGAGCTGGAACGCCTATCAGAAACTTGTCTTCTAGCCACCCACGCACTTATCTGCGAGAAAGCTCAACGCAAGAGCTGGTTTGACAAACATGTCAAGCAGCGCGAGTTGGAGCAGGGTGACTTAGTGCTCCTCTACTCAGTTAAAGGACATAAGCAAAATATGAAATTCAGAGGTCTCGGATCCTTCAAGGTTCGGGCAATCAGCCGAACTGGTAATGTTGAGCTTGAGACCCTGGACGGTGAAGGAATAGGCTTCTTCAATGGCAGCCGTGTTAAGAAGTACTACCCTCCCACTCATTCTTTGCATGAGCCACCAATGCTAGAACCTCCAGTCAAAATATGAGTAGCCACAATTACTGAAATCTACGAAAATGAGGAGGAAGCTGTAGAACCCGCCTACCTTCATGTCACGGTCACTACCAAGCAAACATGCTCCTTCAACACCTTGATTGATGAAGGAGCAGTTTTCAATGTCCTAATGCACAAGCATTGGATCCAACTTGGCAAACCACTACTTTAACCCACAACTGCCAAATTAAGCCCATACGGGGCTCAATCTTATGCACTTCTCGGCAAGTGCCGAGTCGTCGTTTCTATCGAGTCTGAAACTATTCCAATGTTGTTTTACGTGTTGCCAAGTGCTACGGACGCAGGCATGGAGTCACTACTCGGGCGAACCTTCAAAAAGCAAACTCACTGCAATGTTGATTATGAGTCGCAGTGCATCCACCTAGCAATCGGTAACGTGCGCATTGTCACAGCCTTCAGCAAGGGCTGCATAACACCGTCACCATCCGCAGGGCCACCAATAGAAACATCCATAGGCAAGACTAAGGAGGGGGTAATGCACGTCTGCCACTCCCCAATTCCCATAAACCGCAGACCGTAGCAACCAAAGCAAGGGCCCAACAGCCTCGCTTCCAATGGGTGCCTAAACAGCCTCGAGAACCGCCTAGGACTAGATGTGTCTGTCTGCATAAGACCTACAACTCTAAATCTAGGAAACCAAGACACAATCACTGGAAGCGCCGCGTGATTAAGCAAATATGGGTCCCTAAAACCCTCCTGCGTGCGCAAGGCTACTATGAGGGGAATGCTTCGTTGTGGATCCCTAAGGCCCCTACGGCCAAAGGCACTAGTCCTATGCCACCCTCAAGCCTGATCAGCCCATGTCCCCCAACACCTCAAGACCATAGGCCGCACTACTCTCCAGAGCCCCAGCCATCCGACTCCTCTACGCTTCGGCCCAAGAGAGTCACACAAACCTATGGACCCAAGTAATGGCCACCGCCATAGGTGGCATCATCCGACCAAGTCAACCCGACTCTCTACAGCCAAGCTGACTACAGTAGCCCAGCTGCTGTGATCGACCCTAACCCACCCCTCTTGCAAACAGCCCGGTTGCTGGCTCAAAGGGACTCTAGCCGCAACTCTGTACTGTCAGGACCTCTAGTTCTAGCAAACCTCAACCACCCGTCGGCCTTACGCCCTCCTATGAGCAGAAGTCATTTTTAACGCTCGCCGCTGACCTTGCAGAGGACACCATAGATGATGTGGTGGATTGCATCAAATAGCTTGATGCCACATTTGTATCGTTGGCCCTCAGCTATGACCGCTTGGACTTGGGTCTATTAGCGGAACCCTTTGCAACAAAAGTGCGCAATATGCCTTGCTCTTGGGAGACTTTCGAATTCGCCTTTACACAGACTTCTCGCTCTGTCGCTGAGTTGCTCGCTAGCGAGGTCTCCAAAGAGCAAGCCATTAAGCAACGCCTCATCACATCATATGACCCACGAACAATGTCTGCTATCACCGACCAAGAGATCGCAAGGTTATCCCACCTTATTGATACTGGATCACCCTTCTTAAGGTAGTGATGCTCTTAGGTTGCAATGGGAGGTTGACGGATGTCGCATAATGACCAACGCCAAACAACGCCGAGCCATCAAAACGGCAGAGTATGATCCCACCTACGTCGCACCTACCTTGTATAGAGTGTTAACCACTCTTCAGGGACGAGCATATCACAGGGCATCCCTATCTTGACTGCCTCTTAATAGAGGAAGAGCTCCACATCGCAAGTCGAGTCGACTCCAGTGACTTCCTCACAGATGTCCTCACGTACATCACACACGTAGGGATTCGACCCTTTGATCTGGACCACGCCGCTCAACTGGAATATAACCCCAATTTCTACGCTTGGCTCCTACACAAATAGAGCAACAACCTTTCTGATGAAAGCCTTGGCCTCGCAACCTCCAATCCTGGGACGGCTTCTTCTTTTCCAAAGGGGGAAGGGGCAGTAAGGTGGAATGTGGTGGAATGTAAAAAATAAACAAAATAGAATTTAAAAAGTAAACCAAGTGTGAAATGCCTGTTAAATTTGAAATGCAAGGGTAAAAGGTGGTGGTAAAATTCTGAAAGGCAAAGTTAAGGCTATGTTTAATAAAATCTGCTATGCTTTTATTCTTCCAGCAAATTAGTGTCAAAAGTACTAAAAATGGAAATGGCTGAACATGCAAGTGGAGACCATGGCAAGCCAGGACAAAGCGAACAAGCTTCCCTTCTTGGAGGAGGAACAAGTAAAGTACGGCCTCACAGTGGAAACAAGAGCTTTCAACTAGTTAAAGTTCCGCCACGTCTTCAACCTTGAAGACGTAGCCATTGAAGAGCCGGCGGTACGCCCAATCATAGAGTAGTGCCACCTGCAGAAGTACCTGGATGCAGTGGGCCGGAGGGTGGGCAAGCCCTCCCTTTCTGTGGTGGAGTAGTTCATCTCCATGTTAGTGAGCTATCTACTAGCGAAACTCACAGGTTAATCCAAGTTATATTCACCAGGCTGACACGGGACAGCTCCAATAGCAAATTTAGACACGTCTATATGCATGTGGAACATGATGCTCTAGTCTAGGGCTCATAAGATTGGTGTAGTTATGAGAGCCTTTTTCAATTCCTCATATGCCCGTTGGCACTCCTCAATCCACTCGAACACGATCAGTAGCTTATACAATGGTCTTGCAATCAATGTGTAATTCAACACAGAGCACTGATAGTATCTGATGTGACCTAAGAAACACTGAACTCCCTTATAATCCTTAGGTGGCAGCAAGTCGACAATGACCTTGACTTTCAAAAATTTGATGGCTATGCCATTCTTGGACACACCAGGTGCCCTAGAATGCATCCGTGCTTGACCTAGAACTAACACTTCAAGGGGTTCAATGATAGGTTGTAAAGTCGGCATTGTTCAAAGACTGCTTGTAGCTTTTTCAAGTGTTCTACCCAACTAGAGTGCACGCATAGGTCATCTACAAACACCTCTACTCTCGTCTAAGCATATCTTTGAAGATGGTGCACATTAGACATTGAAAGGTTATAGGTGTGTTCATCAACCCAAAGGCATTACGATATAAGCAAAGACACCCCACTTAGTGGCAAATGTGGTATTGTTCCTATCATCGGGATGTACTTGCACCTGGTTGTATCCTGAGAAGCCATCCAGAAAATTGTAGGCCTCTTTAAATTCTACCCTTTGGAGCATGTGTTCTATGCATGGTAATGGGTAATTATCCCTTTTTGTCATAGTGTTAACCTTCTTATTGTTCATGCACACTTGGATCTTCCCATTCTTCTTCATGAATATCACGATTGGTGATACCCAGTCTATGTGCACTATTTCATAGATGAATCATGCCCTCATTAGCTTATCAATTTCCTCCTTCACAACTTGGGCATGCTTTGAATTCATAGGGTATGATCATTGTTTTACAGGCATAGCATCAAGGGCCATTGGTATGTTGTGCATGACCACTCTAGGATCCACTCCTTTGAGCTCATCTAATCACCAGGTGAATACGTCCGCGTACTCTTGCAAGAGCGCAATGAGACTAACCTCTTCCTCCTTGGTCAGGTCGTCAGCTATAAACACAAGTCGAGGTTTCTTGCCTTCCCCTGCCAAGTTGACTTCTTTGACCTTGGAGGGTCCCTCGATCAGCTCAATTGTCTGTCCTTGTCGTTTTGCCCCCAACAAGATCACTACCCTGTCACCTTTCTTAAACTTCATGAAACGTTTTGGTAGGTCCTGTGGTTTCTTTTGATGTTATGCCTCCAATTCCTTCATCCGTCCTTTCCTTTCTTCCTTCAATCGTTTGTGCCTCAGGTGGACCGGCAAGTCCCCCTTGGTGTGTTTGGTCCTAGGAGGTCAGGGTACCTCTGGGTCACTCTCTATTGACCTCCAATTCAGAGTTAAACTCGCAATGCTCACTAAAGGAGGGAGTTTCCCCTGGTGGTCATATCTCAATGGGTACGTCCATCCTAAGTAGGGGTGTTGTGGGTGGTTGGGCTATCCCTGCTTATTTGTAATCTGTTGCTCCTATGTGCTCCAACTAGGAGCAATCGCACTCCCCGCATGACTCCTCTCTTGATCTTGTAGGCACTCCCTTTCTAATGCTTGGAGTTCACTCTTATCTACTCTATCACTCTTTCCTCAATGTCATACTCTACGGTGTATATTTCTTCCTCGCTTTCCTCACTAATGGAGTGGCAATCCTTGTACTCATTATTGGAACCAACTCCTCATCATCTCCAAAACTCTGATCTCTAGCTTCTCCCTCGTTGGTGACTAAGGTCCAATTCTACATTAAGTTCAGGTCATGCACCTTAGTCCATTTCCACTTAGGTTCTGTCCAGGAGGTCCTTGAGAGGCTTGAGATTAGCAATGGGGTTGTTGGGCAATTTTCCTATTAGATACTTGAGGATCTTGTGAAGTTCTAGCTTGTTGCTAGGAACATGGAAATAGATAGGCATTGGTTAGTTGCTTGAGCTCATGGACATCATGCAGAGTGGCAATCTCGGATCCTTCTTTGACACGATCACAGTTTTTGCAGCCTACTTGTATATCTCCTCTTCGTTTGAGAATGGGAGATCAATGGTCGCTAGGACATGCATCCAATCTCACTCATCCTCAGGGCAATGGTCGCTACGATTTCTTTACTAGCACATCACCCTTGAGCATGATGGTAGAGATGGCATCTAGGTTGATGGGGGTCATCTTCCAAGTGTCCATCTTGACCCTCATTGCTTCCATTCAATTTTCTAAGAAGATTAGACCATTGCCCTAGTCTTCAATGACTCAAGAATTTCTCATCCAAGGTCGGCCTAGCAGAATGTCATAGTCCACTCCCTTCATGACGATGAAGTTCACAGAGAAATGGACACCCACGATCTTCACTGGCCAATTCTTTAAGACTCCAAATGGCCTAACTTTCATTCCATTAGCTAGAGTGATGTTGAACCTAGTGGTTTTGACAGGTGGGTTTTCCCAAGACTGGAGCACAGTATGACTCAACATACTCACTCTTGCCCGAGTGTCTACGATTCCCTTCCATGTTATGTCTCCTAGAGCTAGGATAGGCAAGACTGTGTGTGTCTTAATGCCTTCCCAAAAGGCATTGACATATAGTGACTTTGGCACTGAGCGCAGCATCAAGCTAGGTATCTTTATGACTGCATCGTGATCCTGCAAGTCAGTGGCAGCATGCTCCATCGATTCTTCCACCCAATGTTTCAACTCTTGCCATAGCGTAGGGTGCTACCTGAGCAGGCCTCCTAAACTCAAAGTCATTGGGGTGGTCACTAACGTCACAAGGAGGTTGCTAGTTGCTTGTCTCTCACCTAGGTTTGTGCTTCTTGGCCATTGGTCTTGACTGACTAGCTGGCCCATAGCATCTAAACTTGGCCTAGGTGGCACCGCCTGTCGCATGGGTGTGTCTCTCGACCTTGGTCATGTAGGTGAGACTTGGCGTGCTCATGCTAAAGAGATCCTTGATCTCGTCCTCTAAGATAGGCTCAGTGTCCTTGAGGTGCTCTTGGTATTCCTTTACCCACTCCTTGACTTTTGTTATCGCCTCATGTTGGCGCCTAAGGTGAGGATACTCCCCTACCTTGGCACTCCCTTTCTCTGCCATCTTTGGGGTAGTGGTCTCTACCTCTGCATATGTGACCTTCTTGCCAATCACTAGCATTGTCGCATCCTCAGTCTTAAGTGTGACCTTTGCATCAGTTTTTTTTCTTCCTTCTGCTCCGGCTCTTCTTTCCTATTGAGGCTACATCTAAATTGTTGGGACATTGCAGTGATATGCATGCCTGCTTCATCTATGCTCTGGTCTCTAAATAGCCCCAATGGCACTGATGGCATGATTGTCAAGCTAGAGGATGACTCCCGTCTAGTGCAATCGGTGAAGAGATGAGTGATGTTGTACTCAACACATCTGAGGTTGACTTTCTCCCTATTTGCTTGTTCTCTCTCTGGACATCATGGTGAGATGTGGCCTGGGTGACCACAAGTCCAACATGAGATTGGATCTTGGGCCGGCCCTAGGAATCCTCTACCCCTATCTCTACCTAATGCCATCACTGATATGGGTCGATAGTCCATCAGGATTGGATTGCCCTTGTCGTCATACAAGACGTAAGGGCTCACATAGGCTTCATCTTCGTTAGGCTCCTCCACATGGTGAACTGGAGCATTGCAGGCGGTGGATGGGTCATGTAGGGTCCTGATGGTCTAGGTATGCCCATCGGGTTGATCTCCATCTTAGGGATGGCTGGTTTTGCATCATTTGGTGCTAGGAGCGCTAGCTAGGCTCCTCTTCCAAAGAAATTTGGCAGCCTGTTCTCCCTAGGTACAGTGAATTATACTGTTGGACGTAGGGGAATCTCCTAGGCAACCTACAGTGCGTGGCATCATGGCTGAACCTACCACAATTTGTGCAAGGCCTAGATCTTGGATCTTGGCACTCGGCTAGGAGGTGGTTGATGCACAATGCACACATTGGACGTGAGGTTGCATTGGGTTCCTCACCAATTCCTACATTTATGCTAGCTCCATTCTCACCTCAGCTAGTTCTTGGTCTTGATCTACACTCTTCCCCTTCTTGTGATGCGCACTAGGGGTTGATCGTCACTAGAGGTTGCGATCCTCTCTGAGGTCCTCTAACTGTAGTTGTCGCGGTTTGAACTTCAAGAGCTTCTCTCTCTCAGCTAGTCAACCACCCTAATTGCTTCATGAAAGATCCTAGCCAACACATCTTGTTGCAAGCTAGAGTTACTCACTAAAGCCTTGTACAACTCCTCACCATGGATTCCATTTATGAACACGGTGAAGATATCTTTTTCATTGGGTCGCTCATTCAGAGGGATTCTCCTGAAGAGGCTACGCACATGAGTGACGTAGTCTCTTATGTCCCCCTTGTCCTTTTAACTAACATTCATCAGTCGGACTATGAGGCTGTTGGAATATCTTGCTTTCGAGAATCTCGTAATGAAGAGATCTTTTAGTTGTGCAAAGTTTGCTTGCTCCGCCATGTCTAAGCTGGTGTACCACATCCTTCCTTTATTGCCTAAGCAAAGCCCAAAAGCCTGGGAGCGTTGTGCAAGGTCCGTGAGACCGTTGGCCTTCCAAACTTGCTCAAATTTCTCTACAAAGCTATACGGGTCGCTACTAGGCCGGTACTTGTCTAGCTACTTAGCTATTGCAGGGATTTTTGATTAGCTCTGCACCCCTTGAGTGATTCCTAGGCCTAAGCATAGCAAGGTTTCTAGCATTGCTACACTCTGCTCGGCAACCATGTTGTCCATGAGCCACTTGGTCACAAGCTTGCTCAGTGTGAGGTCTACCTCTAGCACTCTCTCTCTCTCTCCATTTTGTCCTGCCTTGCTTTTTTCAACTAAGGCTAGCAACTTCATGCACATCTATGTCATGTTGTAGCTTCCTAGCTCTCTACTCATGATTGTATAGGCAGTTATGCCCTACAGTGCTTTCCTAACCACTTTCCTCTCTTCCTCTAGGCTTGCCACTACCTTATCTACTCGCCTATCATGGATTATTGTCCTGGTTAGCAAGTCATACTCGTTGACCATGTCTTGGACCATGACTGGGAATTCACCCAAGTCCAGCCGGGTTTGTGTGTGCTCCTGACATTGTCTCTACTTCTCGTCCCACAAGGTTATCGATCTGTCCGAGCAGCTCTGGTAACGTTTTGCCCTCAATATTGCTATCCTTTCAATCCCGTTGCCGTCCTCGAAGGTCCTATTGACGGGGTCCCAGGGCACCCAACTATGTTATGGGGTCTCCTCCTATTGGTGGGTTCCTTTAAGTTATTATGTCTGATTGTATTCCTTGTTATTGAAAACAATCCTCCACTTATGCATACTCAATGTTGGGTGCTTTGTTGTGCACTATGCAAAATCATGCTTTCTGTCCTTTTCCATTGCACAAGCAAAACAAAAAAATCATACATGTATGGCTACACCCTTGCCTTGTGTTCAACCTAGTATGGCTCTAAGTGCAATCTCTAGTTGCTCCTAAAGATTGTCTAGGGTCTATGCCGCTCCCTCTACACTCTATCAAGGCTGGGTTACCATATAAAGGTTGATTTTTGGCTTTAAGTCAAGTTCTTGGTCTCTTGGCTAGGCTACTAGGGGTCGCATCTAATCTAGATTGTATAGTTGCGGTTTTCTCTGGTTTTTGGCTTCAGTGAGCCAGATTGAGCATCTAGGGATGTTTGGGAACGTATCCTAATTAGTCCTAACATGGGGAGGTGGTCCTATTCCTAGTCATTTTGTCTTCTACCCAACTAGTCCGATTCCCAGAATCGGACTGTCTGATTCTAGGTGGTCCGACTCTGGGAGTCGGACCACCGGTCCAACTAGAGCATCAAATCGGATGGTCTGATCAGACTGGCCTAGTTTGACTCAAAGTTTAGTCCGATTTTTTCACTAGTCCGATTGGGCTGGAGTTGATTTGACTGAGGTGGGTGTTCGATTGGACAACGTAGGGTCTAGGTCCAATCAGACCACGTAGTCCTCGACTGATGGGTGGTCCGACTCCGATAGTCGAATGGTCCGACTCTCTAATTCTAGGAGTTGGACCAGACACAGTGGCTGACTACGAGTTTCATGGCACGACACAATGATTTTTGGTCGATTTCTCCTAGCACTCATCATGGCCCCCTGTCATACCTTCCAGATCACATCAATGGCATATAAGGAAGATTCTTACGTACCTAGACCAACTAAAAATACCAGAATCAAAGCGTGGGATCTCCTGTGTGATCAACAAGTCTCTCTCTTTCTCTCTCAAGCTCTCCTTAATCTCTCAAATGCAAAATGAGGTCTCCCTTGCCACTCTTGGCCTCTTATTGCCCTACCCAAGTCTACATCAACCTTAATCTTGCTCCTCTTACTAGCATTTAACCCAAGATCTCATTTTTTGCCCTTCTTTTTCCTATTTTAGCCTATTATATAGTAGGAACAAGCCTATTATGTGCTCACACTGTTTTGCTCCTATCCTACCTAAATACAAATAAAAATCACAAGACAATGCTTGGGCTGAATCAACCTACTCATCTACACATCAGAAACCCAAAATACTTACTTGTTTCAAAGATTAAAATGCCTGAATCTCCTATCTACTAGTGCAAAACCTTACTTCCATGCTCAATTTGAAGTGCGCGGCACTCAAGGCTTGAATCCGCTGGTCCCATCAACGGAACCAAAATGAAGGGAGCTTCTCGCTCAATCCCCGAGACCGATGGACCACTTATGGGCCAAGTGTTTCAAGCCAAGTTGCCATGGCTACCTCTCACATAGCTGACACGCTCTCCCTACCCATGGGGTGTAGTGAGCTTACCTTGATGCTCAATCGAGTACCCTCCTCTTTCTTACACACCGGTAGCTCTAGATCATCGATGCAAGCTCGAGAAACCTCAATCCCTCTACGTCAAGCTCGATCCTCCATAGTTGCACAAAACAAGAGAAGAGAAGGGGAGAGAAGAAGATGAAGAGAGGAGATGGGGAGCTTCTTCTCCTCGATCCCTCACTCTCACACACTCACTCCCTCACTCTCTCACATTCCCTCACTCCCTCGCTCAAGCACACACAAGAAGGCAAGAAGAAGAGAAGAAGAAGAAGAAGAAGAAGCTTTTTGCCACACACCAAGAATGAGAGTTTCCATTCACTTTTTGGTTTATATACATGCCCTCTTTCCCTTGGGCGATCATCCCCTTTTTACATGGCCTGGGTCCTTTTTCCCTCTGCCCTAACTTCCTAGCTTAGTCCTACCACCCGTTCATGGTAAGAAATTGCACAGGAGGGAACTTGGTGCTCGTTTACAATAGTTTCAAGGGCGTCTGGTATTTAAAAATGCACTTTTTCCTTTGACTTGATTTTTGAGGATGCCCTTGCGCTTTTAGTCATTCTCCTTCCTGCCTCTTTCATTGTGTCCTCTTGGCCCAGCTCTTTGAGGTCTCAACTTGCATTGTTCCACTTTTTTCCTCTTTCTTCTTGTGCTGAGGTTAACAATCATCATGATCCTTATTAGGGATCTCAATCAATGTTTCCTTCCTTTGCTTTTTTTAATGCTTCATTTTATATTTAGGTTTTTTTCTTGCATTGAAAAGATGGTTGTGTATGGTGCAATGAGGTGATATTATAGGTGGTTTGGGTAGCCATAACCAACGATTTCCTATATAGTACCCTTGAGCAAGAAACATGGATCGTCGAACCCATTGTCTACATACTAGCTCTCCTCTGATATCTTTGCCAATGAGGTTTGGGCCATTTTTGTGATTTGCGATGAGTTTTGTAAGTCCATATTGTATCCGTGGTATCACTAACCAATAATAGTGTAGCTTGAAGAAGTGGCCTTACATGGCATACCTATCTATTCTTGCATTAATGTCAAAGAAGAGTGGATGCAGATCCTCTTTAATGTGTTGCCCTCTTTTGATTGAGTAATTGAAGAAGTAACCTTAAACAGCTACACATAGTGATGAAATGAGGTTTTGGAAAAACTGAGAAGTCCATGAACCATTTAAAACAGGGAACAAGTCATTCTCATGGAATTTGAGGTTTTATTCTAGCTTATCAACATTGACATTGAAGATTAGAAGAAAATTGTACTTCCATGCTTTTTGGATTCATAGATAACTCTATGCCTCCTAGGATAAGGCATGTAGTTGGGATTCCTACTTTCAAAGGCTCATACACTTTAAATTCCATCCATGCTTCCATGTTGTCATCCAAGTTATTCCTTCTCCATACTAGTTGTGATCTATAGCCCTTCACAATCTTCACTAGCTCAAATACTTTGTCCTACCAATGGTTAGTAGTTGGTTCTCATTCCCACATTCTAAGATCTTGAGTTTTGCCATTGCAGCAATTTTTTTTCTAGTTATGGGGACACACATATTACCCTTTACATTACTATAAGTGGCAACATCTTTTTAATTATGTGGGGAAAGTTAAGAGTGAAGTGCATGGGGAATTCTTGAGCCTCCCACTACTCTTACATGTTGATTTCCCTATTCCAATGGACTAAGATAGTCTCCCCTCTGCGTGGGAAAGGCATGTTTGGTACTAGTTGAGTTTTCATCTACTTTTCTCCGTATTTCCTTCTTCTTTGCATAGCCTCTACAATTTTCTTTTGTGGTGAAGAAGCAAGTGCCCTTGTAGCTTATGTGGTGGTTTTGGGTTGTGGGGACAATTTGGGTAACAATGGTGGCTTTTCCATGGTTTGAATGGGTTCCTCATTGGATATCACCCCAATTAGCTTTAGTTCTTGTGTTGACAGTCCAATTTCCTTGAGTCATATCACATGTGCTTCCTTCATCATCCTATATTCCAACTAGGAAACTCCTAATTCTAGACTATGCTTGAGTGCTTGCCTATTAAGTTGCAACTTCTTCTTGAGATTGTCCATTGTGTCCTTCTCACATGGCTCCCATACTTCAAATAGCATATTGGTGAAGTTTTGATGTTGTGCCCTGTCCCTCTTAACTATCGAATTCTTTTCACACTTAGTTTGAACTAAATTCTTTTCACACTTAATTTGAACTAAGTGGATGGCCAAGTTTTGCATAGCATTGGCATTTCTTTCCTCCCATTGATTCATCTTTACCTTTGCCTCCTCTAGTCCTTTTCTTTCCACGTCATGAGAACTTTTAATGTGGTTTGCTATTCCCTCCAAGTTTGGCTCAAGATTTTCCGTTGCTCCACTTTGTAGTCTAGTGGCTTTTGGAGTTGAGTGTAGTTATGTGTGGTTTTTTCTATCTCATTCTTTAACTCCATAAGCTCTTTGGTTTTACACTATGGCTTTTTCTATCTCATTATTTAACTCCATAAGCTATCTTGTTTTATGTAGTGCCTCCTCTCTTGTTTGCTTTTCTCCCTCCAACTCTTTCATTAGTCACCCTTGCAGTCATTTCAAGTCCTCTACCTCTCCTTCTACATTGGCCTTCTACTTTATTTGTTGGGTATACTGACTTTCAAGTTGCACATGGTTTCCTCTTTTGACTTTACACTATTCTTGCAACTCTTCATCTTCCTTACCTTTGTCATTTCTCTCTTTTAGCATGACCATTTCTCTCTTTAGATCAAAGATTTCCCTTGTCTTTTGTTATCAATATGTTGCATGAGCTTTCTTTTCTCTTTCCAATGCTAGTAAGGCTATCTTTCTCTCCTGAGTGAATTGATCCCTCTGCTCTTCTAGCTCCTTTAGCAACCCTTCAAAGCCTTGCATTGGACTTAGTGCAATTATAGGTACAAAAGTTGATGATCCTTCTACTCTCAACATCTTTGGTACTTTTTGGCTAGGGTGGCATCCACAACTACTAATCTTTTGGTGCGTGTGTTTGTGGCTATTTTTGTTCTTGCCTAAGAAAGTGTAGTAACTCGTATTGGCCCATGTTCTCTAGTCTACTCTAGTCAAGTCTTCTATTATAGGGACCAAGATGGGAGATATGGTTGCCACAATTGATGGAAGGGGTGTTTTTAGTGGAACCTTTCCTTTGCTTATGACTAGTGGCCTTGTTAAAGCTTCTGTTAGTTCTTCCATTCTTGAGGGTTTCTCAACTGACCTTTTGATGGCCAAGGCTATGTCCTTCTCTTCTTATTTTCTAAGTTTCTCCTCCTCCTCCTCTTGCTTCAACCTCTATACCTCTTCTTTCTTCTTCAATTCTTATTTTTCCCTTTCTTATTCTTTCTCTTCTTCAATCATGGAATTTCCTTGTTTGGTTAACACTTTTAATTATACTTTTTTTCCCTTTAACTTTTTGGATGTAGCTATTTTTAGCTATTTTGGTTGTATTTATGGTTGTTGCTACGAAGTCTCTAGGTCATGCAATCTCTTACTTCTTAGCTCTATCGAAAATCACTCTAGTAACTGAGCTTACATAATAGCCGTTGTGAGCTTTGATTGAGTCACTTCCTCCTCTTTAGTTGGGCTTGTGATGGGAATTTTGGTTTATGCTCTGCTGCTAGGTGCTTGCCAATTCTTGAGCTTTTGCCTCATTGCTACAAGCCTTCTAGTAGTTTTCTCCACTTTTAGCTATAGTTTCCTAACGGCTTTTTCTTCTAAGTCTCTAAGGATTCATGATCCAATGTTCTTGTGTGTGTGAATGGAACCTCTAGTTTCATCCATCATTCATGTCCAATGTTCATGTGCGTGTAGATGACACCTCCAATGTTCTTCTAGGTCTCTTGAGGGATCATGGTCCAATGTTCCTATGTGTGTGGATGACACCTCCAATATTACCATGCTTAGGGGTTCTTGGGATGTTTGTTTCTCTCCTATCTATGGACCCTTGATGACCTCATATGTAATTACTAGCGACACACCTCCAAATCCTATTAATATGGCCTTGGTTTCATCTTTTTTCCTCTCTACTTCTTTGCTCACTGTTGCCGACATTGATCATGATCTTTCAAAGTCTTGTGCACTAGATCCAACTGCCTTTACTGCATCATGGATTATCTTTATAACAAAAGCATTGAGGTTCCTATTATTCATTATACGTGTAGCCACACTTTCCAACATTGACATTTAGGTCTTGCTCATCATATAATTGTACCAATTTTTGAATAACAAAGCATGTATTGCCTTTTCTTAAATTCCCACAAAGTAGGGTTTGGAATGTTGACCAAGATTTCACCATCATTGGTAAACACCTTGTATTTGTACATTTTTTAGCATTTTATATAGATCCCTTTTGTCATTTTCATCTGTCAAACCTAGCACTTTATGGATCACCCCTAGAATGAGACATATCACCACCTATTGCTGCCCATTGTCATCATTCACTTGTGATTGTCCCACTATGCATGTCAAAGTCCTAAGAAATTACGAATTCTATGAACTTTGTATAATTTACCTCTTCTTTGAATTTTCCCATGTAGATATTCAACCCACACTAATCCACTAGCTCTCTGATCCCTTAGGTTATGAATCATCATGTATCACAAATGGCGATTTCCTTTTATCTCCATCCTTATCTTGTAATCATCCTACTCTTTCTTGGTAAGTGGCATTAGTGATTTGATTGTCTTCTCCTACATGGATTTTTCTCCTTGACCTGCCATGTCCAAAATCCAATAGCTTGTGATGAGATTTTAAGAAGAATACCCTAAGAAAATTTCATGTAAGAAAAAATATATTTACACATATTAAAAAACCCTACTCTAACATACTCAAAAAATTTAGGCTTCAGAGGAATGATTTTACAAACTCCTAAGAGAAACAATTTTGAGTCCTAAGAAAAACAACTTGCAAATTCCATCCCCCTCCTAGTCAATTGCAATACTTCCCAAGATTGCACAAAGGAGAGATATGGAGTGTGGTGTAATGTGTGATTTGACGATGACCTTGATGTGCACGAGCACTTATTTATATACAAAGGGATCCCAATTATTATTTTAACATCCAATCGTAGATGTAAGGATTATATTCCAATGTAGCAAAATGATCCATATCATGCAGTCAAATGTCAACATGGATGATATAGGTTAGAGCATCAATGAGGAGTTTTCCTAAACCTATTTGGCTAACAATGTGGAACTCTTCCTTGGTAAGGATCTAGTCCATGTATGGATGTTGCATTACATTATCTTTTAATGGTTGGCCATGGATCAAGCCAAGGACTCGAAACAAAGTTGGGGTGACATAAATGGGGTCATATGCAAACATATTTATGGTGCAATGTTGTTCAACATTGATCATGATTTGGCAATACGCTCATTCCCACTATGCTTGTAAGGTAAACCATTGCTACAAAAACGAGCGCTAGATTGCACTAAATGGTCGAGGTTGGCAATATCCTTAGGTGTTGTCTACACATAGCTATGTTTGAATGAGGTAATTAGGAATCCTTTTAAGGCTTGCTCGCATGAGATTTGGTTGCAATGAGCTCGTCAAATTGAGGAGGCCTTAATGAATATGAATACATGCAAGTATGCCTTAACCTTGTCAAAATAATAAACTAAACAAAAAAATGGTGGCTATAAGTACAATTTGCATGAGAGGGAGCCTAGCTCTCATAAAACAATAGCACCTAGTGTCACAAATATTTACTAAAGTCTTTCAATATTTATAAAATAAAATAACTAATGTCTTCCAACATTTGCATCAAAATTTATATGGCTTATTTTTCTTTGTATTTTTCTTGCCCCATCCTCTTGTGTTTCTTCTTAATACATTTTCATTATTAATAGCTTTGGAGAGCATACATGTTGTTTCATTGAGATAAGTTAGAATCGATTTGTATCTTCTTGCCTTGTTTGCTCTCCTCAGCAATAATCCCAAAGATGTCTTCTCTTGCAAGTCTTCCCCTATTTAAATAGCTCTAACAATCTGCAAGAATTTATAAAAAGTAAAAAGTTAAAAATCCAAACTCCAAATCCATGAAAAACACAAAGCCTCAATAAGTCATAGATCCTTCCAAGCCCCTTGTTTACTAATCCCCTTGCTTTTGGGTTTCTTTCTAACGACAAGAATAGGGACAAAAAGTTCTTTTGATGACTTTTTAAACCTTTGTGCCTTAGTTTTTCAAGCTTCTACTTAGTAAAAATCAAATCTACCCATAAGTCCTACAAAAATCCAAACACATAAGCAACGAATCAATTGCCTCTTAACTCACTCATCCTAGGCTAATCCATGCAACATTTTGGACTTCAAGCTCCTATTCTATGGCTCACTACAAAGAATATGAACTTGGTTTCTCAATTCTGTTTTCCTAGCATAAACTAAATCAAAATGTCATCACTTTCACAAGCTACACATGACGAACTTAATGGAACACTTATTGTTTCAAGTGCTTTGAGCAATGTGGCAATGGCTATCTCTCATATAACCATTGCACACTCTCTAAAGAAACATAGAAAACTCATTGATTTACCTTCTCATTGTAGTCTATCCACAAAAGGGTCATCAATGGCTCCATGATCCAAGTGATAAGCCTCAAGCAAGCTCCATCTCCATAGCTTCAATTGCGATGTAAACTTTGCATTGAAGAAGAAGAAGCAACAAGCTATTCTCCCACCTAGTCCCTCACTCTACCTCACACTCTCCCTCTCTCTCTCTCTCTCTCTCTCAATATCAATCTCTCCATCTCTAATGCAAGCAAGAAGTAAGAAGATAGCCTACAAGATTCAAAACCACAAGAATGAGCTTATCCATTCACCTTTTAGCTTTTATGCATGGACTTAGTTCTATTGGGCATCCTCTCATTTCATTGACTTAGAGCAATCTTTTCTTACATTGCACACATATTTCTTTGACTTTTTACAACCCTTATCCAACTTGATGGACCTAGATTTCTTCCACGCATGCCTTACTCAAGATGTTTTTATAGAATTTGCACATAATTGAGCCCAAATCTCTTTACAAAATAATTCTCTATCCAAAAAATTACATATATTAGAAAGACACTCTAATCTCTACTTCTCTTTTCATTTCAAAATTTTGCCTTTCTTTGTACACTTTGCCTTGTCTTCCTAAAAGGGGTTAACATTTTCTTTGTGCACTTCCTTTATCATGCCTCCCTATAAGGAGTTAATAAGGACCAATTTATAGAGCCAAGAAATGGAGTGCCAAATGAAATCAAACAAAAGAATATCTAAGCTTACAAAGACAAACTAGATCACAAAAGTGCGAGGCAACTACAAATAATTGGGAGCAAAGTCTATTGAGAAATGTGCAATCACATCCACCATAGCCTCTTTGTATGGAACAAACAAGGCAAAGAAACATACTGCAAATAAAGCCTTAGACTAGGTCATGTATGGATGGTTTATTAAAACTATGGTTGGTGATTACCATGGTCTCTTTCCACTTTTCTCCACCTACCAATACCACCTACTATAAGCTTATAAAAGGCACTCATCCCCACACTCATTCAGCCAGTCATTCTCATCATTTGTACTTGCATTATGCTTGGATAATATCAGTCGTTCTTCTTTGTCAATGCTTATGCTTCATTATGATTGTATGTCTGCTCTTCAGTGATCCTCCATAGAATGCATTCTCAATATTTTAACATGGTATCAGAGTAGGTTTTAGGTTAGTGAGTCATCAGGCCACTAATTGAGTCATTCTAGTTTGAATTTCTGGCTCCCTCCACTTTTCCATGGATCTCTCACCTACCTCCATAGCTACCCACCTTTAGTGGAGGACTTGAATCTCCCTCTCCAGGCCATTTCAACTCAAGGTTTCTTCTAGGAAAATACTCATTGACTCAAGGTTGACTCAAGGCGCTCTTTCCCATCACGTCAAACCCTGACATTGGTGGTTCTACTATCCAAGATTGCGTGGAATCTCAGTCGCAAGCTAGTTTGCACCATCTACAATTTGTACCATCGATTATACCTGCATGCACGATGACATTGCCCACAACCATAGGGAAATTGAAGCCACACGATCAAGCTATCTCCAGCTCAGAGGGTTTGTAAAATGATTGATTCTATGTGTTGCAATTAGCAAAAAATCAAATGGCTGCTAAAACCCTAACTAAGAAGCCATAGCTCCTTCAATATCAAGCTTCTATTTCCCTTCATTTTCTCAAATTTTCAATCAATAATTGGAGTTTTTTGCCACTTGGGTTAGAGTTATTACTCAGTTTCTAGTAACATTTGAAGCATCAAACCAACAAGAAGGAGACATTTTTTGAAGATTCAAGCTTAATCTTAGAAAATACAAGAATGGTGTCCATTGGCACTCATCTAGTGCTTTTAGCACTTATGTAATTTAACATAATCAGCTTTGCCTTTGATCAAATCTGATTTTTTTGGGAACTCCAACATCAAAACAAGGAGGGGAAGACTCAGACTTGTAAGATCTTGAAGATTCCAAGTTTAAGGGCATAATAGTCACCAAATCACCTAGTATCTCTTGATTCTAATCACCTAGTGCTTCTTGGCACTTGTGCTAAACTGAAATTTGAATTTTTTGGAGCTGATTTGCTGCTAATCTTGCAATCTCAAAATGGGCAAGGACTCGCCGACATCCCAATTCAATGGTGTTGGATTCCATACATGGCAAACTAGGATCAAACTGATCCTAATGAAGAGAGGCTTGTGGTCAATCACAAGTGGTCAAGGGAAGAAACCAAGGGAAGCTGCACTTTTAGTCGTATGGGATAAAAATTATGATAAGGCTCAAGCTATTATCAAGCTCGAAATTGATGACAACTACATTCATCATGTTGATGATTGTGAAACCTCTTACGTGACATGGGATCGATTAGAAACCCTATTTGGAGCTCATTCCAAATCCTCAAAATATGGCTTACTTATTAAATTTTTTAGACTTGACATGCAAAGTAATACCTCACTTGCAAATCATTTGAGTTATATGGAAAGCTTGTTGACACAACTTGCAGGAATCAACTTGAAGATGGATGAAGACATTTGCATTGGAGTGCTTCTCAAAAGTCTTCCACTTGAGTTTGGTAATGTGTCTACCACATTAATCAACATGCCAAAGCTGAAACTTATGGACATCAAAGCATCTCTCTTGGAAGAGGAAAATAAGATCAAGAACATGGGAGAAACAAGCATCCCAAGAGGAGACCAACAACTCCTCTATGTGAAAGGAAAGAAGAGCC
Organism: Lygodium microphyllum; assembly: GCF_053477565.2. Classification (NCBI taxonomy): domain Eukaryota; kingdom Viridiplantae; phylum Streptophyta; class Polypodiopsida; order Schizaeales; family Lygodiaceae; genus Lygodium; species Lygodium microphyllum. The sequence goes on along the minus strand of NC_141155.1, from coordinate 45,717,403 downwards.
TAGTCTGTGAATTTTTTAAGAAAACTCGGCATATTGAGAAATTTTGCTATGCTAAGAAAAGGTCTCAATGAGCATATCTTGCTGCAATCAAAGAAGATGAATACAACATTGAAGAAGAAGGAGAAGAAGAACCCCAAGAACAAAAGGATAGGACTCACCAGTCCCTCTTTTGTAGCTCATTTTCTTATAGACTTTTTCAAAGTTTAACATGTTGACTTTCCTAATGTTCCCACCATAAGCTCCGATACTCCTCATGTAACCTCTGCACACTACAACCTCTACAAACTTAGTGGGGCCTTGTAATAGCCTCTAGCTTTGTATGGTTGTCCTTTTTTTCTTCCATGTCTACACTTAGCAAGGTTCTACTCACGACAGCCTTTGTATAGTTGAACCTAGGTGAGAAAGAAAGAGCATGGAATGCAGTGTTGATAGCACCAAGAGTCATCCTTTGCAGTTCTCAAGGAGCTCTTTGTCAAGCAATCTACCAAACCTAAATGGAGAGGAAACTTCATTAATTGGAAACACACATAGAACAATAGGATAAAAAAGATGCATGATTAGAATGTGAGTGATAACTTGAGGTAGGTAAATGTGCCAATCTCAAGGTAGGATCAACTCAATAATGTGGGAAACTTAAGATATGTGCTAGGCATGCACTTGAGGTAAGTGGTATGCACAACTCAGGGTAAATGTAATTCATGATAAGTGGGCAAGTGGCCAAGTTAGAGTAGTGGGTGTACCAATTAGAGGTAGTAATGGTGTAGACCCCAAACAAACATCTCTCTCTAGTTGAGGGATATGTGAGGAGCGCCACTCCACTACTATCAAATACAAACATCCTCACTCCATGCCAAGACATGTATGAGAGGAGAATAGGTGTTGCAATAAATGAGATCAAGGAAATTGAGAACTAATAAAGGTATACCTACAAGATACCAATCCAACCTAGTTACACCATAGGAGAAGTTGGATGACCTCTTTGGACATGGGACCACCATCCAAGTTAGTTTACAAGGTCAATAGTTTATGGCCACATTTTATTGTTGATATGATCACCATGGAAGAAATATGGCATCATCTCATCTAGATAACATAGAGATGAGGCCACGAAAGCCACCAAAAAGTTACTAGCAAAAGAGCTTGATCAAGCATGTCAAAAGCCAATATCCTTTGAAGAAAACTTTAGGAGGACCAAAGATGTAGAGTGAATATGGGAAGCTTGAGCAAAAGATGAAGAACCTACAACTACAAACCATACTCATGGAAAAGTTTAGATGAAAACTTGATGATATGCAAGATTACAATGGAGAATAAAGAGATTAGGAGATTCTTGGTATACTCATGGTCAACTGGACAAAACAATCAAAAGGTTAATATTTCAATAACATAAATTGAATAAAACGCATAGAGATTAGAGTACAATGCCAAACACGAAAATGAACACTTATAAACCCTCTCTAAAGATGACATAAAATCGTGTTAACACCGACAATAAAACCACAAGTGCGTGTAGGTGTTATTCCAAGTTGGCTCTTCACTAACTCAAGTTGGGATCACACAACCACATACCTCAAGTTGGAATTGGTTTCAATATACCTATCTCAAGTGAGGCTCACATTCATGCTACACGTATCTCTTGTTGGAATCACCAATTTGACTACCTAAATGGCATTACCTTGAGTGGACTCATCAAATTAGATTGCCTTGAATGCAACTACCTCAAGTTTGGAGATCCATGTATCTTAAGAGAGGGTTACAATTTAACCTAAAACTTCACTTACGTCAATTTACACCTCACTCATCTTCATTTACCTTGAGTTCACACCTAAACTCACCTTGAGTGTGATTCACTCTATGTCCCTCGAGTTCACACCTAGATCCACCTCAATTTGGACTCACTTTTCTTACCTCAACTTAGAGTCCATCTCAACTTACCTAGCTCAAGTGAGGCCCAAGTTCACACTACACCTATCTCTAGTTTGAATCATCAACTTGACCACCTCAAGTGGAATTATCTTGAGTGGATTCATCAACTTTGATTAATCAAATGCAACTACCTCAAGTTGAGAGATCCATCTACCTTAAGTGAGGTTACATTTTGACTTAGAACTTCACTTACCTCAATTACACCTCGCTTATCTTTAGTTAGCTCAAGTTCATACCTAAACCCACACCTCAAGTTGGACTCATCTACTTCCCTTAAGTTCATGCCTAGATCCACTCAATTTGGACTCACTGTACTTACCTCAAGTTCCCACCTAAATCTTCCTCAAGTTAAGCTCTTGTACCTTCACTTAGCTTGAGTTATATTGGACTCATTCTACTTCCCTAGAGTCTATACCTAGATCCACCTCTATTTAGATTCACTTTACTTACCTCAAGTTCTCACCTAAATCTACCTCATGACTTCCACTTGCCTTGAGTTGTAGTGCTACCTCAAGTGGAAGTGGGTCTCATGCAAATACCTTGAGTTGAGCTTAGCCCATTGACCTTGATTGCTTGATTAGAACTTACCGCAAGAAGTTGCCACATGGCTTTAAGTTTATCCAAAAAACCTTGTCACTCATGCATACCTTGAGTCCCACTTGTCAAGATTGTGGGAGAGAAGGAAGGAGTCTCACTTGTAGCTTTCTTGCTTGCACAATGGGGGAATACACACAAGGGTGGAGGCTAAAACAGTTTTCCTCTTCTTAGTTGTGTAAGCCAAAAAGAACTCTCATACAAAGAAATAGAAGAACCCTATATATGGGTCTCAAACCAAACTCAACTAGCTAAGGTGGCATACTAACTGAGCCACGAACTAGAGTAGATAAGGATAGCTATCATGTAGCTATTATTCATGGACGGTGTACCAACCGCGTCTGCAACTGACAAGGCGGTGACATAAATACACAATGGTCACCTTGGCGTATCACGAGTGGAGCTCAATATCTCAACACTCCCCCTCGAGCTCAATCCCAATTCCTGCACACCAAGCAGGTCTCTGAACTTGCACAGCTTCTCTGCGCCCAATGCCTTCGTAAATATGTTAGCTACCTGATCCTCTGTGCTGACATAAACTAGATCAATAAGACCTAGTAAAACCCTCTCCCGCACATAGTGATAATGCACCTCAATGTGCTTTGTTCTAGCATGATAGACTGGGTTATTTGCCAAGTGTATACTACTCATGTTGTCACAATAAATGACAACTGGCCCATCTGTAGACTGATGCATATCATAAAGTAGCTTATGCAACCAAGCTACCTCACATGCAGCCATTGCTGCACCCCTGTACTTAGCCTCTGTGCTCGACAAGGCAACTGTAGGCTGTTTCTTGCTGCTCCAAGTGACTGTAGCACTCCCAAAAGAGAACACATATCCACTGGTAGATCGTCTATCAGAAATACTACCAGCCCAATCAGCATCAGTGTATCCATGCAGCTGTATCTGAACCCCAGTCTCATAAAATAGTCCATACTGCAATGTGGACTTCACATACCTGAGTATGCGTCTAGCCGCATCCAAATGCGATTTCCTTGGAGCTTGCATAAACTGACTTACCAATCCAACAGCATAGCTCAAATCTGGCCTGGTAATAGTCATATAAATCAAGCTTCCTACTATGTGTCTGTACATAGTAGGGTCTTCCAGAAGCTCACCTGCATCTGCGCTCAGCTTCACATTCTGCTCCAAAGGAACTGAAATAGGCTTACAGCCTATCATCCCATATTTGGACAGCATGTCCAATCCATACTGTCTCTGCAATAGCTGTATCCCACTTGGTGATCTAATCACCTTAATGCCCAAGAAATAACGCAGCTCTCCCAAATCCTTCATCTCAAACTTCTGTTTCAATAGCATTTTCACATGAAGGATATCTTCATCACTGTCACCTGTCATAATCAAATCATCAACATAAATGACAAGTAGCATAATACCTTTCTCTGTTTTTCTCACATAAAGTGAGAAATCTGCCTTGGAAATCTGAAAGCCAATAGTGACAAGATACTGTCCTATCTTGTCAGACCATGCTCTAGGTGCTTGCTTCAAGCCATACAAAGCTTTCTTCAACCTGCAAACAAACTCAGGATGAACAGCATGCACATAACCTGGTGGCTGCTCCATATAGACCTCTTCTTGCAACTCACCATGCAAGAAGGCATTCTTTACATCCATCTGATGTAAAGACCATCCCTTTGATGCAGCCATAGCAATGACTGCTCTTACGGTTGCTATCCTTGCAACCGGACTGAATGTTTCTTCATAGTCAATGCCATATGTTTGTGCATACCCCTTGACTACTAATCTTGCCTTGTATCTGTTCAAAGAACCATCTGCATTGTGCTTCACCTTATAAACCCACTTACAGCCAATTGCATTCTTACCTTTAGGCAAAGGTACCAATTCCCATGTAGCATTTGCTTCCAAGGCATCCATTTCTTCATCCATGGCTTTCTCCCATTTTTCTTTTCCCATGGCTTGCTCAAAAGAAGTGGGTTCTGGTTCCTGTATCACCTTGACCATATATGCATAGTGAATGGCTGTAAATCCATCATATTTCAGCCTATCCACAGGATACCTAACTCTGGTAGACCTGCACAAAGTGGGTTCACTCCCAGGTGCTCTCAAAACATCCCTGGTCTTCCTTACTCCAGGTGTAACAATAGAAGGAATACCCAACTCATCATCAATGCTCTGTTCTGAGCCACTGGATTCACCATCCACATAAGAGTGACCTGCATTCACATCAAACATGGGCTGATCTACCTTCTCTTTTCCTTTTCGTGATACCTGCATACCACTATTTGCATTGCCTTGAGAAGATTCTCCTGATCTCAATCTGCCTGTCCATGGCGAAGAATGTGAACCATTGCTAGAGGACGCTCCAGGTCCACTAATATCTTGTGACTGCTGTTGAGAATTCTATGCAACATCACCATTTTGTGCATCTACATTATCAATCATAGTTACTAGTTTATACCAGCTACTCATCTCATCAAAAACAACATCTCTACTCACTGTAAACTTACGAGTAGAAGGGTTATAGCATCTATACCCTTTTTGCTGCAGAGAGTAACCAATAAAGATGCACTTCAGCTTTTGGATCCAACTTGGATCTCAACTCATCTGGCACATGTACATAGGCAATGCAACAAAAAATTTTCAAATGAGAAATATCTGGTTTCTTACCAATATACCTCTCCTCTGGAGTCATCCCATGTATTGCTGCAGTGGGAGTCCTGTTCATTATGTAGACTGCTGTAGCAACTGCTTCAGCCCAATAAAAATCTGGCAGGTCTTTTTCATTGAGCATGGCACGAGATACATCTCCAATATGCCTGTTTTTTCTTTCTGCAATTCCATTTTGCTGTGGGGTATGACTGCATGAATATTGCTGCTTTATGCCATGCTCCTGCAAGAACCTTGCAAACTCATTTGAGAGGTACTCTCCCCCTCCATCTGACCTTAGGCATTTTATTTGCAGGCCTGTTTCTTTTTCAACCATAGCTTTAAGAGTTTTGAAGTGCCCAAAAACTTCACTTTTCTTTTTCATAAAATACACCCAAAATTTTCTGCTATAGTCATCAATAAAACTGACAAAATAATGACAGCCTCCAAGAGATGCAGCTTTAGTAGTCCACACATCAGAGTGGATTAATTCCAATGGCTTCTTACTCTCTTGATCATGTCTAGGAAATGGTTTCCTTTCCTGTTTTCCAAACTGACAGGCTTCACATACCTTATGCATTTCTGCAACCTTGAATTTAGGCAATCCTGCAACAATATTTTGGGCCTGCATTGATTTAAGTCGTTGTACATTAACATGACCAATGCGTTTATGCCAGATATCAATATTTGCAGCTACACCAGTCCCATGTGCAAACATTGCTGCACTCAATTCAGGCATGTCTGCATCCAATGTAAACATTCTGCCCTTCTTATTGTCACAGAATTGTTCATGTGCTGCACCATAAACAAATGCTCATTTCTGTCATCACCCTGTCTACTAGAAGATGCATAATTCCCTTGTTGCAGTTTCCCATTCATGATGTCATTCTGCTTTTTATAGCAGTCTTTAGCCATATGACCCATTTTACCACAGTAGTAGCATTCAACATTACTGTTTGCATTTTGGCCTCTTTGCCATCCACCACGACCTCTTTGGCTCCCCCTGCCTCTAGAGTTACCACGTCCTCCTCCATAGGACTGGTTTTCTTGAGTTTGCTGCATATTCTGATTTCTGCCACCACGGCCTCCAAATCGGCCTCCTCTACCTCTGCCTCTACCTCTTCCAGCATTTGAGTAGAAGACAACTTCTTTTGAAGTTCCTCCTGAAGAAGATGCACCACCATTTCTCTGCTCCTCAGAAATTAGAAGAGCAATCAACTCCTCAAAATCAGGAAATCTTTCACGGACGGAAATGGATGTTCGGAATTGTGCATAATCCTTTCCTAGACCATTCAAGGTCACTGAGACTAAATCATCATCTTCCACTGGCGACCCAATGGAAGCAAGTGCATCTGCAATCTTCTTCACCTTCATGTGGTAGTCATTGATGCTCATACTTTCTCTTTGCACATTGTGCAACTCTTGCTTGAGCTGCATTTTCCTGGATTGCGTATTTGTGCTATACATTTTTGACAAAGTATCCCATGCCTCCTTTGGCGTACTTGCATCTTGAATATGCACAATCATAGAGTCTGAAATGCTGATAGACAGCCAGTACATAACTTTCCTGGCTCTCTCATGCCATGCTTTAAATGCCTGCATTTGCTGTTGATTGGGAATATCAGGAAGAACTGGTTCTTCTTCATTTCCTGCAATAAATTCCCAATATCCTTTTCCCATAAGGAAATTCGTCATTCTAAACTTCCATGCTTGGAAGTTGTTCTTGTCAAGCTTTTCAGTTACAATCTGTGAAAGAGAATCAGATGCCATTACAGAACACTGCAAAAAATTCTGTCACTGCAAAAAACACAGCTTCACCCTCACAAGGGAAAATCTGCAAAACTGGCGAAAGTGGTATTTGACCACACAGTCACTTCCTAGTGATGATTTTGCATCAACAGGCAACAGGGATGATTCTGTAACTCCCAATGTCTCTGCCCACAAGCATATGATGCAATTTCTACAGTAACTTTTCACCGACCTGTAGAACAGTGGCTGCACAGCATAAAACCGGGCCTTTTCCTAAGTGCTTGCAGAAAACTTCCGCCTCCAAAACAGGCCCCGAAATGGCCTCAAATCAAAAAAACAAGGTCATCAAGGGCTAAAGGCCTTGCCCACAGCATATACTGCCCTCTTGCTTCACCGCGAAGGGCGTCTCAACCTGAGACAATGCACTCCTGCACTTTCCGGCTGTGCTACCTGCAGAGATCTGCTCCCAAAACAGAAAATGAAAGCAACACTGTTCCTCTTACCAGAACACCGCGAGCTTGGCTTGCTTTCTTGAGCTCCTTACCACGAACAAGGCTCTGATACCATGTCAAGATTGTGGGAGAGAAGGAAAGAGTCTCACTTGTAGCTTTCTTGCTTGCACAATGGGGGAATACACACAAGGGTGGAGGCTAAAATAGTTTTCCTCTTCTTAGTTGTATAAGCCAAAAATAACTCTCATACAAAGAAATAGAAGAACCCTATATATGGGTCTCAAACCAAACTCAACTAGCTAAGGTGGCATACTAACTGAGCTACGAACTAGAGTAGATAAGGATAGCTATCATGTAGCTATTATTCATGGGCGGTGTACCAACCGCGTCTGCAACTGATAAGTCGGTGACATAAATACACAACGATCACCCTGGCGTATCACGAGTGGAGCTCGATATCTCAACAACACTTACCTCACGTTATGATCACCTCAAGTAGCACCTACCCCAAGCAATCACATCTCTACTTACCTTGAGTTGGGACAACCTTCTACCTCGAGTGAAAGTTACAACTCTTATACCTTGAGTTGACACTACCCTTATTACTTAGGCTTGAGTTCTCACTTACTTGAGTGAGGATTACCACATCTATAACCTTAAGTGGCACCTTGCTCAAGTTGGCATCTAGCTTGATGCCACCTTGAGTTGGGACATTCACTCACCCCTAGTTGCATCCACTTATCTCAAGTTCATCCTTGTTTTTTTTACCTTGAGTGGAGACATATCTACTTGAGTAGATCATATGCCTCAAGTTATCACTTATTTGAGTTTAGATTACCATTCTACCTCAAGTTGGCACTACCCTAAGTTGGCACATATACTCACTTGCAATTTAATCTTGTTGGACCTCCTTGGTTTTGAGATAGTGACTCACTTATATATGCTTGAGTGCACTCAATTTTGAAATAGTGACCCACTTGTATCCACTTGAGAGCACTCATGTGAAAATGCCATTGAAGCAGAAGTTTGAGATGAAGGATTTGGGAGAGCTGCGTTATTTCTTGGGCATTGAGATGATTAGATCACCAAGTGGGATGCGGCTCTTGCAGAGGCAGTATGGATTGGACATGCTGTCCAAATATGGGATGACAGGCTGTAAGCCTATTTCAGTTCCTTTGGAGCAGAATGTGAAGCTGAGCACAAATGTAGGTGAGCTTCTGGAAGACCCTACTATGTACAGACACATAGTAGGAAGTTTGATCTATATGACTATTGCCAGGCCAGATTTGAGCTATGCTATTGGATTGGTAAATCAGTTTATGCAAGCTCCAAGGAAACTGCATTTGGATGCAGCTAGACACATACTCAGGTATGTGAAGTCCACATTGTAGTATGGACTACTTTATGAGACTGGGGTTCAGATACAGTTGCATGGATACACTGATGCTGATTGGGTTGGTAGTATTTCTGATAGACGATCTACCAGTGGATATGTGTTCTCTTTTGGGAGTGCTGCAGTCACTTGGAGCAACAAGAAACAGCCTACAGTTGCCTTGTTGAGCACAGAGGCTGAGTACAAGGGCGCAACAATGGCTGCATGTGAGGTAGCTTGGTTGCATAAGCTACTTTATGATATGCATCAGCCTTTCTGATGGGCTAGTTGTCATTTATTGTGACAACATGAGCAGTATACACTTGGCAAATAACTCAGTCTATCATGCTAGAACAAAGCACTTTGAGGTGCATATGTGTGGGAGAGGGTTTTACTAGGTCCTATTGATCTAGTTTATGTCAGCACAGAGGATCAGGTAGCTGACATATTTACGAAGGCATTGGGCGCAGAGAAGCTACGAAAGTTTAGAGACCTGCTTGGTGTGCAGGAATTGGGATTGAGCTTGAGGGGGAGTGTTGAGATATCGAGCTCCACTCGTGATATGCCAGGGTGACCGTTGTGCATTCATGTCACCGACTTGTTAGCTGCAGATGTGGTTGGTACATCCCCCATGAATAATAGCTACATGACAGTTATCCTTATCTACTCTAGTTCATGGCTCAGTTAGTATGCCACCTTAGTTAGTTGAGTTTGGTTTTGAGACCCATGTATAGGGTTCTTCTATTTCTTTGTACTAGAGTTCTTTTGGCTTACACAACTAAGAAGAGGAAAACTGTTTTCAGCCTCCACCTGTGTGTGTATTCCCCCATTGTGCAAGCAAGAAAGCTACAAGTGAGGCTCCTTCCTTCTCTCCCATAATCTTGACAGGTAGAAGAATAGCCAAAGAGCAGCAAAACTGCCGGGATAAAGAGAAGACCCAAATGCTAGAAGTGTGGAATGAGCAGTAGCAGGTGGTAATGATGACGTCTCCCTTAGGAGATGGAAGGGGGTGAGGAAGATCTAGAAGAGAAGGCATAGAAGTGGGAGAGGCGCAATTTTGAAAGAGTGCAAGGATTGATAGAGCACCTAGTAGTGGTGGAGTGTGAGAGGATGCAGTGGCTGTGCTCATGCTCTTTGCTAGGCTTTCTCCATAGGAGCTCCAATAGGAGTATGAGAGGGTGGATGATCCCAAATCCTCCTCCGCCAATTGGTATCCCAAATCCACCACTATGTTCAAGGGTAAGACTCGATCCAAGGCTCATGGGTAGACGAAGGAGAACTCGAAGGGTCAATATTGGAGCTCCTATTGTTGCCAATTGGCAGAGGAGGATTTGGGATACCAATTTTGATGCATGGACGACCTTCTTGGCACGCTATCGAAGGAATGGAATGATCCTATCTACATGCCCTACCCTAGCAGACATGGAGTCAATTATGACAGGGAGTTGCATGGAAGATACAACTTCCTAAAGATCTACAATGTCAATGCAGAGATTCGCCAGGAATGCATGATCTTCAAAGTAGGGGACTTGTGCCTATCCATCAACCGCTTCCTCTAGGATTTCTCTTTCTGCCCGGACCTAACCTTCATAACTACTTGCGATTACCTTAAGACCATTAGGTTTTTACTTAAACAAAAGATAACAGTTGAGGAATCCCACATTCCCCCACCCTTTTTTGACATTAACTTAGGAATAGATAGCTGCGCTATGGCTAGGCTCATGATGAGGGAGACCTTTCTTTCCTCTTTTTGTATGAAGATCCTTGAGGACATTAGCGATAGCTACTTTTTGAGGTGCAATTATCCTTTCTTGTCAACCACACCTCTTAATGCAAAGGCTAGTATCAAGGAATACTTGCAGAGCCGCACCTTTTTGACTAAGTTCCTAAGACCACCTTGCGAATCATCCGAGGAAGATTAGGGTAGAGCCTAAGATCACCCCTTGCATCAAAATGCCGGCTATAATCATCTACTCAAAAAAAGAGAGAGAAAAAAAAGTGGAAACACTAGACCCCCCAAAAGCACCTCGAGTGACACAATCACTGCACCTAGGGTTTTTGTACCCGATCTTGTTCTCCACTACACATGCTTAGGGTACATCAAGGGTAGGACATTCTCCCAGATCAATCAACGTACCACATATACAACAATGACAAACTGGGTCCTCAAGTGTGGGACACCACCCAGACCCATCTCCTAGTTCCACAAGAACGTGCACCATGCACTTACATGGTAAGGCAGAGACACCCCTAGGTAGTGCACCTTCTTTTCTTTCCAGCTACAAACAAAAGCCTCAGCCACCAACTTTGACAGCCCCATCATCCATGCAATACACCCCCGCCCCCCCCCCCCCCCCATATTAACCAGGTGATCCATTTCTTTCCAAGCCCAATTCCTCTATAGCCCCATCGACTCACATGTCTGTCCTTTCTCATTGGACCTTCATTAGCTCAAAACTGCAATGTCTCGGAACTAGCACCCGCCTAAGAGAGGGGCTATCTTATGCAACAACGTTCCCATGAAGGTAAACCAAGGTAGAGGCAGATCAAGGTAGCCCCAGTCAAAAAGTGAATGAAGAAATTCATTTGGAATAGCACAGGAGAAGGCAACCATGGAGGGACAAAAGGCGGATCTATCTAACACCATCTTAAATTTCAAAGATGGATCCGTCCACCCACCATCCTCCAAGTAGGAATCCTTCCAACACCATATTCAATTTTAAATATGGATCCGCACCTGCCTCTCTCCACGTAGGGATCCGTCCAACTTTATCTTCAATTTCAAAAGATGAATCCCCTCAACACTAGCAGCAAAAAAGGACCCGCTATAACTACATCTTCAATTGCAAGGGCCGGTCCACCCAACACCATACCCTGCAAGGGCTTGTATACAAACTCGAAAAAGCCATTTGGCTACATCCATCCCACCTTCCAACTACTACACATCAGTGCCATGGGATTGGCACTAAGCTAGGAGGGGGGTAATGTTAACCTCAACACAAGAAGAAAGAGGAAACAATGGAAAAGCGCAAGTCCAAACCTAAAAGAGGTAGCCCAAGAGGAAATCAGACACAACAAAAGAGGCAAGAAGGAGAACGACTAAAAGCGCAAGGGCAGTCTCAAAGATCAATCAAAGGTAGAAGCACATTTTTAAATACAAGACACCCCTAAAACTGTTGTAAACGAGTGCCAGGCTCCCTTTTGTGCAAATTGTAACCATGAACAGGCGGTAGGACTAAGCTAGGAAGTTAGGGCAAAGAGAAAAAGGGCCCCGACTGGCCATGTAAAAAGGGAATGACCGCCCAAGGGAAAGAGGGCATGCATATAAGCCAAAAAGTGAATGGAAACTCTCATTCTTAGTGTGTGGCAAAAAACTTCTTCTTCTTCTTCTCTTCTTCTTGCCTTCTTGTGTGTGCTTGCATGAGAGAGTGAGGGAGTGTGAGAGAGTGAGGGATTGAGCGTGAGAGAGTGAGGGATCAGAGCTTGACGGAGAGGGATTGTGGTTGCTCGAGCTTTCATCAAGGGTCATGGAGCTACCGGTGTGCAAGAAAGAGGAGGGTACTCGATCGAGCATCAAGGTAAGCTCACTACACCCCATGCGTAGGGAGAGCACGTCAGCCATGAGAGAGGTAGCCATGGCCGCTCGGCTTAAAACACTTAACCAATAAGCGGTCCGTAGATCTGGGGGGTTGAGTGAGAGAGCTCCCTTCAATGATCTACATACAATTAGACAAGATAAAGCTCTTGAGTTGGCAAGTAAGCAAGAGTAATTTCCCACATCCATAGTTAAAATGCCTAATGAAGAAGAGACTGTTCAGAAACTCAACTCTATGAACAAAATGTAACTAACCCTTCACAACCTAGCAATATCACTCTATGATTTGGGAAAGTCCCCTGATGAGAAGACATAAGTAAAAGAGATCCTTGATGAGAAACCCAATGACAGGGTCACCAAACCAATTGGGGGCACAACATATCCTAATTTGGCACCTTCATTATCCACCAAGAGAAAGAAAAGGAAGCAAAAGAAGACAATAGCAATGAACTATTGTAGAAGCCATAGAAATAAAATCCAAGTAGAAGAGCAAGAAGATGATAGTCTTGAACACAACTAATCCATTAACATGTCCATTCCCACTTCTCCCAAAAGCACTAAGCTAGTAAATGCTTTTGAAAGTTCTAAGGATTCCAAGAAACAAGTGCTTCCAACTGTTGCAACAAGTAAAGCTCAATCCACCAATAACAAAGAGTTTGATGCCTAATCAAGTGTGGAAACAAAACAATCACAACCATTAGTTGTGACTACATGTGACACACGTGATAAGGAACAAGGTATGGTAGCCATAGAGCCTTGTGATAAATAGAAGAATCCTAAAAGCACAAGCAATCCTAAACTCCTTCAATCTTTCCCATCTCACCCTCAACCTCATGCCATGCTAAAGCCCAAAGCAACTATCCGAACCCTATAAGAAATGATAGTAGAGAAATTATATTTAGAAAGTACAAATTCCACTAAGTGTCTCATAGAATTGGATGCTAGGTTGAAGTTGCTTGCACGCATCTTTGTCCATGCTAACATAGGCATGTTGCCTAAAGAACATAAAGAATACCTAGGATATCCACTAACTTGGTAGGAGAAAAAACATCTTACTGAGTACTATGATGGGCTTCTAGACAATCTTGCATAGCACATCTTAGTCTAGGAAGCCAAAGAGCACCACTTTATAGTTACATTCAATGAAGTGCTTTGTCAATATGATGTATCCAAGATTGAGGAAGAAGCTGAGGGATAAAGGCAATTTGAGAATTTTGGTTTAAAAATTGAGCATTGATGGATAAACTCAAAGGCCAACTAATAACTATCTTGGAGGAGTGACACGCTATATAGCAGTCTCAAAGTAGGACAAGTTCCTGGCAGTTCAAGACTTCAAGATAGACGCGTAGAATTTTCTAGAAGTGGAATTAGGTACTAGATGATGCAGGAGAAGTGGGAGGCCAGACATTTGAAGGGTCTAATTTGACAATAAATGAAGATACGTGGGCCTTTGGGGGACCCAAAGTTCCAAAAATTTCATGTGAAAAGGGGGGGTTTAAACAGCATCATCAAACAGATGCTCCTCCACACCATGACGATTTAGGGAGGGGGGGTTAGCAGCAAATAAGAGGACATGGCTTTGATCGTACCAACAAATTTCTCCATTTTTTCAATTCCTATCGCTGCCCTTCACTCGAACAATGGCTGCCTGATTGTCTAGATTAGAATTCAATCTTTCTCTCTCCTCTCTCTCTCCTCCAAGAGGCTATTCATGTGGGCGAAAGAAAGAGAAAAACAGGTTGAAGAATGCTCATCCGCCGACATGTACTGGATTGTTGCAAGATGTTGAGGATTGATGTACCATGCTACGTAGAGATAACTGGTGGGTTTGATGGCTATCCACACGTTCAATTTTCATAACCAAAAACAAGCAATTTGATGGTATGTCTATTTTATGAAGAAAATTTGCTTGTTTTTGATAGTTTATGGTCCAAGTGAAGTGCCTATGGAATGAAAACTTGTATGAACCTTGATTGACATGTCTTTGAGGGTTGCAAGTAATAATATGCAGAAGTCGTAATTAAATGAGATTGTTATTAATAATTAAAAGTCTAAAATGTGGTATTTAAGTGGAAAAATAAGGTTTTTGTCGTTTCGGGTGGGAAAATCATGTTCTTATGGAATGAAATGAAAGATAATGGTGAATCTCAGTAATCCTAATTAGGATGGATCAAAAAATGGTTTTTAAATGGAAAAAATGGTTTTTAAATGGAAAAAATGTAGTTTTTATGCACCAAAAAATACAAAAAATTATAAATCTGTTTGTGTATGTATAATGGACCTAAGGCATGAGGTTTAGCCTCAACTTAGCCCCATTTTCTTGTTATAGTGCATGATTTATTACTTTTCTAACAAGAAAATAACATGGAAACATTCTCTACACCTACCACTGCAAGCATAACATTAAATGGTAGGGAGAGAGAGATTTATGAGTATTGAATATATGCTAAAATCTTATTTTTATGATTCACTTTACATATAGGATGCATTTATTTTAAAAGTTAAAGGGTTCAGTAGTACAAGTATGCTTGGTGTTGTCCCTATGCAACGTCGCAAGTACAATAGTGGTATAAAATCATGAAAAGAATTGGTTGTGCATACCCACAATACTGATTTGATTAAATAAATTTTTTATGCACTTGTGGACATTCACATTTGCACTACATTCCATATACATAGAATCAAACGAGTATCAGCTCTTGGATTGCATATAGTGCTTGGTTGCCTAAATATTGACCTATGTTGAGAGGGTGAGGAGTCTCTATATGTAGGGGTAGTGATCCATTTCCTTTGAGGGGTTTATTTAGTGAAGGATATAAACTATCTCCTAGAATGATCGATTAAAAGAGAGGACTATGTGCCGTTAGTGTTATATATTTGAACGGCGTATCTTGGGGCCAATCCTTGAGGTGTAGGAGAGCCGAAGTGGGCCATGATAGTCAGTCAAGGAGTGCTCCTTGTGTATGTGATACGATCTATTTGGGTATTCCTTGTGAGGAGTTGGGAAGGGACTTGTTGAACTATAGATGGTACAAACACATGTTTAACTTAGATTAGTGTGTGTAGCCTCTAGACGATGCTCTTGGGGCCACAAGGCTGTGGGATATTTTGGTTGAGCATATAGGCTTGGTTGGAGCCTTAGAGCTAGTGTCTGACTTGGTTTTGGTCTCGACAAGTGGTACATTTGGTGAGAGCCACTAATAAGTGGCGGTGTCTGAATCTTGGTCCATAGGGACTAGTTGGTTAGTCTATGCCAAAAGAAAGTGAAATAGATGCAAAAGACCCCCATCAAGCGGAGCTTCAAAAACAAGAAATAGCTAAAAGGGCTAGATAATGGGGGCCGAGATTATTAGGAGGTATTCTCCTCAATGAAGGAGTTTGATATCCCTACAAGGGAGAGGCCTTAGCAGCCCTAGTTCTATGAGCAATCGTTTAGAAGGAGGAGGAAGCTCTAGTATTTTCCCTCTCTCAATCAGTCAGCCCACTTCAAGTGGGGTAATAGTTCTAAGAGTTCAGAGACCCTTAGCAAATCTGATCGTTGTAATGATGCAACCCATTTCAATCCCGACAGGGACATTGGATCTATGAGCCTTAGGATTCCTTCTATTCATTTTTAATTGGGTTAGCAAAGGAATATGCAGAGTTCCACATTAATGATTCCCAAAAGTTAATGTTCAATTGTTGAGTCCAAGATGAAGGGCTTATGATGATGTTCTTTAATATGACTCTGAAAGGACAAGTTGTAGTATGGTATCACAGCTTAGAAGCTGGAACCATAACTACAATTGATCTATTTTTTGTGGCCTTTTGAAGAGAGTTTGCTCTAAAAGAGGAGATCAGTATTGGCTATGTATTCTTAATGTAACATGTCAAGAACCTCATGAGAATGTTTGAGGGTATGCCAGAAACTGAAAGAAGTCTTTTGTAAATTACAGACTTATATTCCCATTCCAGCTTTGCTGCTCAACTAAATTTTTTTTTACATGGGCTAGAATTTAATATCTAGATACAATAGAGCAGTGTTGCTCTTGTCGACATTGATATGGCTATTACATGAGCAAAGGAGGTAGAGTCCCAATTACAAGTGGCCTATGCCTCTAGGGCAAACTTAAATTCAAGTCTAGGGCTCATAAATAATTTGGCATTGACCGATGGAAGTCAAGGAACACCCATGACCAATTTGAATGGGAGGAGAAGCATAATGCAAAGTGTACCTATGTTACCAACTCCTTTTAATGTGACTATGTTGACAGCTAGTCAAATGGCTCCATTAATAATGGAAGCCAAATGACAAACCCTAATGTCATTCCAATTAATCAGTAGAAGCCGATCCCTAATTAGCTAGTTAGGCCAACTAAATGGCAAGTGGATGATCATGGCTAGAGTCTAGTGTGTCAAATGTTCATAACAAAGTGAAAGTCATGATGAAGCATTATACTAATATGATAATGGAATAGTCGTAGATGTTGATTTCCTAAAGAAGCAGCAAAACTTGATAGGAAGTTGACGCCTTGAGAGGGTGGTCCATCAAGATCCAGTTGTAAGTGGTGTTGCGGTTAACCCTTTTCGAGAAACTACCCTAATGTCAAGTGTAACATATGTTGGAAGTCCAGCCATTTAGCTAGTACTTGCTAGAGTAAGATAAGCTCTCTTCAGCAAGGGAGTAAGTAGCCAATTCCAATAACTCATCAAGCATAAGGGAACAATCATCAGCAAGATGAAGGACCAAAACAAATACTACAAATAGGAAAAGCTACCATAGAGGAGTTGCCTAGTGGTAGTGGTGTCAGCCTTATCAAAGCTATACGTGTTAACACCATTGAAGCTTCTGATTTATGAGCCATTACAAGAAAGAGAAAAAAAGGTTAAAGAAGGTGACAAGGAACCCTAAACAAGATGATAAGGGGATGCAAGTCCTTAACCTTGATGTGGAAGTAGATCCTCTAAAAGCTACTGATGTCAAAGTCGACCCCAATAAGGTGCTACCCAAAGAAGAATGTGTGATAATGGATGCATATTCTTAATCTCCTCAAAGTGAGAGAGTACCTTTATCTTCATCAAAATGAGATGCATTAGATGATCCATATGGTAGTGGGACTTTGTCAAGTGATGAATCAAAAGAGGGGTCCACTACAAAGTATGCCTACTAGGTGACTCTAAATGAGCCGATAAAAGCTCAGGATAGAAAAAGAGACATAGATGTGATTGCACTGTATGTTGGATGATCCACGACCAATTAAATTAGGGTCTATGCTCAATCTAGAAGAAAGAAAGGACTACATGTCCTTGATCTAGGAGCTCCTTGACATTTTTTCCTAGAGTTATGATGAATTGAGGGGTATTCCTCCCAATTTAGCCATGCATATCATTCCCTTGAAGGAAGGTAGCCACCTTGTGCGACAAAAAGTGAGGCATATGCCTTTCAAGCTAAGAGAGGACTATTTGAGGAGCTGCAAAAATTGCCTAAGACTAGCCTGATATTTCCTGTATAACACACTGAGTGATATTCACTTGTAGTTATTAGGAAAAAGAAGAGTAATCAAATCCGTCTTTGCAGAGATTCTTGAGAGCTCAATAAACAAATGGTCAAGGATTACTACCCACTACCATCCATTGACCAAATTTTGGATTAGTTGGCGTGGGTAGAGATATCTATTCATTTATGGATTGCTTTGATAACTCTAGGAAAAAATGTCAGTCTATCTTTATGTGTGTGACTGACATTAGTTGGATACAACTATACACATGTGTGACATTCAATAAGTCGGTGTAGTTAGTGACTTAACCATAGTTAGTCTTGGTTAGTCATACCTATGTGTGTTCTCTTTCAATTACTATGATGGAAGAAGAATAACAATGAGTTGAGGCTCATCTTCCACTCCACTTTGTCTCTCTACCTCTCTTCCAACATAGTATCAGATCTTGAACGCTTGAAGCCTGAAGGCTTGGCGGTGGCCATTTGACATCAAGACATTAGATCTAAAGAAAATGTCATCAAAGGAGACTGTACCTATAACCCGTTTTTGTTTTTTTTGCAAAAGCTATATCTTGCTACAGAAATGGTTTTTGGAGAAACGGCTCGTTACTCTAGACTATTTTGACGTGGTCTACAACTTTGTAGAATAAATGTTTTCAAATTCCTCACAGATTTTGAGATATTTAGCACAGACTTGTGTAGACTGGCTATTTACTATAGTAAACAGTAGGTGATTCCAGGGCATTGGTGGCTTTCATCCTAACAATGTATATGCCCTTATTATCATGCATTTGAGCATGATATTGGAGTGTTAAATTCTCAGTTTTGGAGCTTATTTGCAACTGGAAATAGTGAACTGGTTGCTGTCCTGAATTTGGAAACAAGATACCTACAGGGTTGAAGTATCTGTGATGCTTATTTGCTATTGACAAATGCTTGGATCATACCACTTGAGTGGTAGATGCTTTTGGGATATTGTGAGTGCTGAAAGTCCAAAGTTTGGACTAATTTGTTGCTGGTTATACCAGGGTATTCACTGGTTATTGTCAGCAGGAAGGATACCTATCATTTTCACTTGATATACATGCAATATATTTTGATCGGTTGGACATGTATCAACTCCTCCATAGAGTGACAACTGAATGAGATGGTTTGGGGTTGTTTTGAGGTCTGAATACTCTTATTTTAACAAATAAAATATTGCTGGTTATAGCTGTGTGTTGCTATATTTGGTACTGCTACTTGCATATAGTAAATGGAAGTAGTTTGTTGCTGGGATGTTTTGCTACTACCATAGAATGTTTTGAACTGATTTGAGCTTGGTTTATGCTCAGTTGACTATGTTTTTTCATTGTTGGAAAGCAAGTTGTTAGGAAAATTGTCTTGAATTGTAGAAAACTATCCTGAATAGCAAGAAACTGGTCGTGAATTGTAGGAAAGGGAGTTAGATACTTACAGGTTGTATACATCACTGAATACCTAAGTTGCAACTATGGCAAATGCTCAAGGCACTGATAATATCACTCAAATTGTGGGAGAAAAGTTGAAGATTTTTTTTTGGCTTTATGGAAGTTCCATATGAAGAATTTTTTGGTTGGCAGAGGTTATTGGGACTTATGTACAGGTGATGATGCTAAACCTGAAATGCATGAAAGGAATCCAACAAATGATCAGAAAAGGGATCATAAGCTATGGACTAAGATAGCAGGCAAGGTGTTACATAGGTTTTCCTTATGTATATCAAATGCTATGGTTATACAGATTACTGGATGTAGGTCCCCAAAGGATGCATGGGACATACTCATGAAGAATTATGGAAATATAGCACATGCAAGAAAGATTCAGCTAAAGCAACAATTCAATAACATGTCTAGGAATGGTAGAAGCATTCATGCCTACACTACAAAGATCAAGAACATAGCGGATAAGCTTGCCACCTATTTCTGTGAGAGTTGAATTCCTTGATTGGGATGAGCTAATTGCTTTGCTGATGCATGAGGAAGTTAAGCTTGGGCTTAATACAGGTTCTAGTACGTCTCAAAGCAGAGACACTATTCTTTACTCTAGCCAGCGTGGCAGAGATGGCAAAGGCCGTGGCTCTTTTCGAGGTCAAAGAGACACTCGAAACACTTATGGACAACATCAGCAGAATTGATATTGCTAATATGCATGCTACTATTTTTACTGGAGTCAAAGACATGATTGCGAAAGCCCAGCAATCATATACTAAACAAGCTAACAAGAAAATAAAAGCTATGAGTTTTAAAGTTGATGATTATGTTTAGTTACGAATTGAAAAGAGATGATTACAAAGTGTTGAGAAACACCCTGTTGTTAAGTTAGCCCCTAGATTTTATAGACCTTTCAAAACCATTCATAAAATTAATGACAATGCATTTAAATTAGAATTACCCCAATACTAGAAAATCCACAATACTTTTTATATTAGTTTGCTATGACCTTTTAGAGGCCAATTACTTGTTCACCCTGTGTCTATGAAAACCCTCCTTTGTTAGAGAAAGAAACTGAAATCCTTCAACTAGAAACTATTCTAGATACTGATTTTATAACCACTAGAACTGGTCGTACATATTCTAGATATTTGATTAAGTTTAAAAATCAACTTGTTGAAGAGGCCCAATGGATACACGGCCGCGGTCTAAGTACTTACCCCTCACTACTTGCTCCACATTGAGCTAATAGCAATTGAGGTCAATTGTTATCCCACCCCAGGGATATGATGCCACAAGGTATATTCCATGATGGATTCTGTGAGGTTTTGCTGTGGATTCCGTAAAACTATATTATTTGCCGGGGCTCGTACACAAGGTGGATTCCTTGTGCGAGAAGTTGACAGGGACCCTTGTCCTTTTCGGGTGCCATGTTAATTTAATGTGCATGTGGGTGATTCCATGGCGGGTGATTCCGCAAAATACATATTTAAATTAATGAACCTTTATGAGTTTAGAGTATACTCGTATTAAATTAAGGTTAGGATAGAGTTCCAACCTATTTATTTATTTTATAACTAATGACTGCTAGGTATTCACTTTTGTTGATTTAATTTTATGATTTACTAACAATTGTGAATGCTTCAATTGTTTGATGTGTAGAGCAGGCGACAGTGGCATTGGGAAGCACTGGGCGATGGCATGTATTCAAATTATCTAGAAGAAATTATCATTTTTTATGGACGCGCGTCTTATTATTAAAGTTGTGGTGCTAATATCTATTTAGGTGCGCTTATTTATTGAGGCACTTGACAAATATTTATTATTTTCTATGCGCATGGGAGCACAATTTAAATATTTCATTATTGGATATTGTATTTGGTGGGCACATGCCGACTTTTGGGCCACCCAACCGCTTTATTCTTTATTTGGACAAAAGCAAACACAAAAGCTAAAGCATACTTATTGTAAAATTGGGCTATTTTTGAGCTTTGAGATGAATAAATTTATAAATGCATGCCTTGTGAAGCGCTCACACAAGGCATGGGGAAAGATTGTACTCAATTGGTCTTTTTGCCTCATGTCATGCAAGTCTATCTTCTTGCTTTTTGAGCTTAAATAGAGTTATTTTGTTCTTGGGGACCTTCCGACCCTCACTATGTACACATCCAGCATCGGATTTGCGCACCAAGGGGAGTCAAAGAAAAGTTTGGCTGAAGATAGTGACCTTGAGGGTGTATTCAAAATTGATGCAGCTTCCATTCAATCTTGGTATGCTTCCATAACACACTATCTATCTATAGGAGAGACTGGAGCTGCTTTGCCAAAGATTGAGAAGAAAATTAAACAACAGGCTTTAAAATTTTTCCAAAACATTATATGAATAAGGGGTGGATGATGCTTATCGTCACCGACATGTTATGCCTGATGATGTTCCGTTTATTATGGAAGAGTGTCATGGCTCCACTTGTGGAGGACACTTTGTTGGATGGTTGACTGCACAAAAAGCTTTAAGAGTTGGATATTGGTGGCATCCATTTTCTAGGATGCCTTTTCATATGTCAAGAGATGTTATGTATATCAAAGACATTATAGTAGGGAGAATAGGAAGCACCCATTATACTACCATTCGAGAAGTAAGGCATTGATTTTGTGAGTCCTATTAGTCTGTTATCCTTTGCACATAACAGTTATATCATAGTGGCAACTAATTATTTTACAAAGTGGTCAGAAGCATGAGCAAAGAGGAAGGACAATGCAAAGGAGACTAATAGATTCTTGCTTGAGTGGATTATTTGCCAATTTGATCTACCAAAGGAGTTAGTGTCAGACCACGGAACCCATTTTCTGCAAATTAAACACAATAAAATGACACCTTATAATCCATAGGCAAATGGGCGAGTTAAAAGTACCAATAAATAGCTTGCGGGTATTCTATCAAAGATAGTATCATAGAAGAAATGAGATTAGGATAAGAGGCTTGTTAACCTCATTTTAAAAAAAAGAGAAAATGGTGGAAAAGTGCAAGTCGAGAGCTGAAAGATGTAGCCCAAAAGGAAATCAAACACAAATGAAGAAGCAAGAAGAGAAATGGCTGAAAGCGCAAGGGCGGCCTCAAAAGCTAAGTCAAAGGCAAAAACAAATTTTTAAATGCAACGCACCCCTAAAACTTTAGTAAAAGAGCATTAAGCTCCCTCCTGTGCAAATTGTAAGGATAAATGGGTGATAGAAAGGAAGCTAAGAAGATAGGAGGACAATAGGAAAGAGGCCCTGTCGGCCATGTAAAAAAGGGGATGATCGCCCAAAAGGGATTAGGGTTTTGTATATAAACTCAAAAAGTGAATGAGAAGCTCATTCTTTGGTGTGTGGCAAAAGTGACCTCTTCTTCTTCTCTTCTTCTTTCCTTCTTACTTGATTGTGTGTGCTTGAGAGAGGGAGTGTGAGAGTGTGAGGCAGTGAGTGCGTGAGGGTGAGGGATCGAGGAGAAGAAGCTTTCCATCGTCTTCTCTCTTCTATTCTCTTATCTCGTGTGCGGCTATGGAGGATGGAGCTTGAAGGTGGAGGCTTGAGGTTGCTTGAGGTTGCATCTAGAATCGTGGAGCTATCGGGTTGCTTTGAGGGAGGAGGCTACTCGTTCGAGCATCAAGGTAAGGTCACTACACCCCTATAGGATCGAAGGTGCATTGGCTAGGTGAGAGTTAGCCATTTGTGCTTGCTTGAAACGCTTGAAAGAATAAGCAGTCAATGAGTCTTGGCGGTTGAGCGTGAGCTCCCACTACATTTTGGTTCCATTGCCAAGACAAATGAATTCAAGCTTGAGCACTTGCATGCCTCAAATCGAGCAATGAAATAAGAGTTTCATCCTCGAATCGAAGCTTGTGATACGTAGGAGATTTTGGGGTTTTAATCTTCGCAACAAGTAAGTATTTTAGTTTTTTGATGAGTAGACAAGTAGGATGATTCATTTCAATATTTGTGTTTTGATTTTTGTTGCGTTTAGAGTAGGTTAGGAGTAAGAAATCGAAGCAAAGCAACCTAGGGTTTTTGCTATAAAACATACTAAAACAGGGAAAAATTGGAGAAAAATAAGCTTACAGTCCATTGACAAGGCATGAGCATTAACGGGGCGGCACTTGGGCATTAAGACAAGGGCTTAAGACCTAAGGAAGGGGGTTGGAAAGCTCATTTTCAATTCTGCAATAAAGAGAGAGAGAGAGAGAGAGAGAGAGAGAGAGAGAGAGAGAGAGAGAGAGAGAGAGAGAGAGAGAGAGAGAGAGAGAGAGAGAGAGCTTAAGAGTGAGAGAGAGACTTTGAGCTTTCCACGAATCAATCAACTTTCCTAGGAGTTTTTTGCTTGGAGCAAGTATGTACAATCCTTCCTCTGTATCTACCCTTAGTTTTTGGAAATCCTTGCTTATGGGCATGGCCAAAATCATTGCCACAAATTGATTTTTTTTGTTGTTGTTTGCATGCCATTGGAATTGGACATGATCCACAGGGGTATGATTCCCAAAATCTGACAGTCTGACATCTGATTCTTGGAATTCAGACGATTGGACTCAGAAAAATTGGACACTCCCAAACCCAGATGACCACTCTATGTCGAGCCCCAAAATCGGTCCTCAGCCATTTGGCCTAATCACATTCCGATGCTTCACTCGGCCATTTGGTCCACTCAGACTTGACCACTTAGGCCACCACATTCGACTCATCCGAATCAAACATTCAAACACTCATCCTCAGATTTTTCCCTGATATCACTCAGCCCTAGGCCACTCGGATAGGTCAAACTTGACCACTCAGACCCTACAATTCGGACCAATTGGACTGAGTGTAGAATTTTTCAAATTTGATATCTGTAGACTTTGACTGACCTGGACCATAGCCGTACTAACCCTGAGAGTGATACTGATGGACATAACACCTTTTTGGCACAAGAAATGAGAGAACCAGTGAATTTCAGATTTAGTAATGATGCTAGCCAACTTGCTAGCTATCCACCCTGCTAAGAGTCCCAAACTAAGTCATAGACTCTCATTTAGACCTTGATTGATTTGAATGACACAATGTATACCCTAGAGACCAGCGAGTGTGGTCAGGTACCAAGCTTAAAGCGCTACTAGGCCGAGAATGTAGATGGGAGTACTGAAGCTGCATTAACTTTTCTACATTGTAGCCCACATTGTTTTTCAACAATTGAAGTGAACCTGAAGAAAAGTTGAAAGCCTGATTTTGCACAATGCATGGAAAAGACCACACACACACACACAGTGATGATAAATTGAGGATTGTTTGCAAATGACAAGAAACTCACTCAGACTTAAGAAATTGAATGAACCCACGAGTAGAAGAAGACCTTGAAACTGAGATGCATGACTGAGAACCCCAAGTGGTAGGACCAAGTGAAAAACGCAAAGCATGAACTAGACAAATCGAAGGTTTGACATAATTTCCAGAGTAAATCTACCCAAATTAATCAATCTCATCGACACCCTAGTGGAACAAGAGACCACGGATATGGCAGAGACCAACACGAATTACAGACTCAATAATGAAGAGCTTGATTTGGGGGATTTCTTGGATGAAATACAATAGATGGTGAGCAAGTAGGACTTGCAAACCCAGATGGACCACCACGGTAGGCCATCAGAGGACATCATAGCAAACCTCGAAGAGGAGAGGAGGCTAGCATGAAAAGCTTTGCAAGGCATAGTGACCTACAATCAGGAACAACAAGCTAGAAGCTTACGACAAAACATAGAAATGCGGGAGATCTTAGAAAATAGAAATCTATAAGGACTTGAGGTGGAGAGAGAGTGCGCGCTAGAAAACCTTACAACCAACCTTACCTAGGGAATAGGTCACTAAATTTCTTTGAGAGGGGAGCCCCATTGGCTCTCCGACAACTAATGATGCTAAAGTAGCCATTCCTAGGATAGAGATAAATCACACAAGCATACCTCAGCCACCTGGACCTTTTGTAACCCATCCATCGAGTGACACTCCAGCCCACTATGTGGAGGAGTCGAATGACGAGCCCTATGTGAACCCTTACGTCTCATACAACAAAGAGGGCAATCCAATCTTCATGGATTATCAACCAGTACCAGTGATGGTGCTAGGTAGAGGCTTAGGGGGGCAGACCCAAGAACCAATTTCTTGTTAGATTTGCAACGATCACCCAGGACACATCTCCTCACGCTGCCCCAAACAAGAAGAGCAAGCTAATTGAGAAAAAGCTGAGCTTAGGTGTCCATAGTGTGAAATCACTCACTTGTTTGTCGAATGCCCTAGACAAAAGCCACCCTCTAGTGCAACGAATGAACCATCAGTACCATTGGGGCTATTTGGACTTGAGAAATTTGAGGGGATACACCTATCCACTTACACATCATGACTCGGACACAAACGAAGTAGGCCAACATATCACTACATGGACCCAACAATCTAGACGTAGCCTCGATAGGTAAAAATAGCTATAGGCAAAGGAAGAAGAGGATAAAGGCCAAGGTCACACTTAAAACGAAGAGTGCTATGACACTGCCCATAGGAAAGAAAGTCACCAATGGGCAAAGGCATAGATATCTACTCCAAGGACTGCTAAGAAGGGGAGTGCTAGGGTGGGGGAGTACCCCTATCCAAAACGCTAGCTCAAAGCCATAGAGAAGGTGAAGGAGTGGGTGAAAGAGGCCCAAGAGCACCTTAAGGACACTGAACCCATCTTAGAGGATGAGATTGATGATCTCTCAATAGAGGCACACCAGCTTTGCCTCCACGAGCAAAGTCAAAAGATGCATATGCACCACAAGAAATAGTGCTTAGACGGAGTTTAAATGCTACGAGCCAGCAAACTAGTCAAGACCATTGGCCAAGGAACGCAGGACTAGAAGAAGAGAAAGTAGCTAGCAATCTTCTTATAATGCTAGTGACCACCCGAGTGACTCTAAGCTTAGGAGATATGCTTAGGCAGCATTCGACGCTATGGAAAGAACTGAAGTAATGGGTTGAAGGAACAATGGAGCAAGGAGCAGCTAACCTACACGATCATGATGCAGTAACTCAGATACCCAATCTGACGCTACACTCAGTGCCCAAGTCTTTGCACGTTAATGCTTTTTGGGAGGGCATAGAGATGCATGCAATCCTATCGGTCCTAGCATTACATGAAAAGGGATCATGGATAGGGGGTAGGAGAGTCAGTCTGCTTAGCCATGCAATACTCTAGGCTTTGGGTAACCCACTTGTCGAGAATGATAGGTTTAATGTTACGTTGGCCAATGGAATGAAGGTTAGGCCATCTAGAGTGTTGAAAAAGTGGCCGTTGAAGATCACATGTATCCAGTTTTCGGTGAACTTCATTATCTTGAGGGGAGTGGACTATGACATCCTATTAGGCTGACCCTGGATGAGGAATGTGGGAGTCATAGAGGATTGTGGCAATGGTCTAATCTTCTTAGGTAACCGAACGGAAGAAGTAAGGGTAGAGATGAATACTTGGAAGACTGCGCCAGTTGACTTAGATGCCATCTCAGCCATGCTAAGGGTAATGCGGCATGAGTCTGCTTGGGTCCAGTTGCATCTACGCAAAGTGGAGTAGTTGTAGACCGACGCTAGAAGACTGTTAGGAAGATCTGACTACGAGGAACCCGGACCTCAGGTCGATCCTAGTGGAAACAACCTGATACTTCTGCGCAGGTCAGACTAGGGAAGACCTAGATCTCAAACCCTATGACATTCCTTGCGAGTGCGAGGTGGTGCTTCGTAGACTCTCTTCCCGATGGGCTACTAAGACGTGTCCCCCAAGTGGATGAGCGGACACGTTACAATTGGTATCAAAGCAAACCAACGAGACCCAAGGATTACAAGGGGAATTAATGGAGGAAAATAAAGGGAATATGGGGATAGTCAGGGGAAGGTGAGTGGAATAGAGCAGTGTTTTTTGTTGAAAACATTTCTTTGCTCACTTATGGATGCTGGGTTGTAGAGTCACGAAGCATGGAGCAAGTTCTTGGTGTTCAAGGTCATGTTCATGACTACAATGCACGCTTCGAATTATCGTCAAAGGCTTGGCATGATGGATATTCTGGACCGCATCTATAACCTTCGCCTCTGTATGCGAAGCGGAGATGGATGGGAGACTCAGGAATATACTACATAGCAACCCACTGACTCGCATACCTTCAGACCAACTTGAAGAGAATCAAGTGGATGGAGGATTTAAAGATCGTGAAGCTGTTCATCTTTGTCGAAGCTCACGTAAACACAACTTTGCATGTTAGTGGTCAATAAGTCAAGCAAAACAAGTATGTCTATGAATACATGACTCGGGTAATCTCTGCTGACAGGATCAAAGTGTTAGGGCGCTATGAGAAGAACGGGTATCAAAGGAAGGGATACCCCAAGCTTCCTATGACTTACTGTTTCCTCAAAATCCATGACCCCACTCCATATTATTATTTTGTCTCTATACCAATTGTAACACAATCCTATTTTTCCCAAATTGATGTATCAATCAACTTGTCCTACTTATCCAAAATAAATGTACTCAAAGGGTTATGCCCTCATGAATAAATAATAATTTTTACAATTGTCTATCTTGATCGTAAATGTTAGCTAAGGTGTTAAGTGATTAAATCACTTGGCTAAAAGGTGTGCTAGTCGTATTAATGTAATATGGAAAACGTGTGATAAGATGTTAACATAAAGAATCTTATTGCCCAGACGCAACCCCAAGCGCAAGTTCCAAGTCCGACTCCTGCACTAAGTCCAACTGTGGTTCAAGAGAAGATGTTCCTTCTCAAACAAAGTAAGCCACCCAAGTTTGATGGCAAGGGAAGGACTGTTCAAGCCAACACCGAGAACTAGATTGAGTCCATGGAGGACTATTTTGAGGCAGTAGGAACTGTACCTTCTAACCAAGCCATGCTCGCCAAACTTAAGCTTACAGGCGAAGAGAGACTTTGGTGGAAACAGTGGTGCAGAGACCAAGCGATCTCGGAGGGGACAGTCACTTGGGATAAGCTTAAGGAAGATATGCGAGGGAGGTATCTGCTGCCTGCCTACCGCACACAAAAGATGAATGAATTCTATGACTTGAAGCAGCTAGGATTATCCCTTGAAGCATATTATTCAAAGTTCGTTTCACTTCTAAAGTATGCACCCCCAATGGATATGACACAACATGTGTCAAAATTCTATGTTGGGTTGAATCCACGCTTAAACACTCGATTGGAATCAATGCGCCCAACGGACTTACAAGATGCATTGCTCCAAGCGAATCCAATCATCCAAGAACTTAAATCGGGCAATTGTAGCAAAGATGACTATGGAGATTAGGATAAGAGATGCCATATGTGCGGAGGGATAGGGCACATCTGTAGGAGATGTCCCTACCGTCAATGTGTTAACCCCGAGTCAAGATGTCCAAAAATGAAGGCTCAAAAAACTTGGAAAACTCTTGTAAAAGAGTGCCAGGCTCCCTCATGTGCCAATTTTAAAATATTAGATGGGCATAGGCTAGAGGCATAAGGATAGAAGAGGGAAATGGAAAAGGACCTTGCCACAATGGCCAGTCATGTAAAAAAGGGGATGGGTGCCCATGAGATTTTAAGGTTTGTATATAAAGTTCAAAAAGTGAATGGAAACTCATTCTTTGGTGTGTGGCTAACAAGAGCTCTCTTCTTCTTCTCTTCTTCTCTTCTTCTTGCTTGTGTGTGCTCTTGAGAGAGGGAGTGTGAGAGTGTGAGGGAGTGAGTGTGTGGGAGTGAGGGATCAAGAGGGTGAAGCTCTTCACCATCTCCTCTTCTCTTCTTCTCTTCTCTTCTCTTCTCTTTTCTCGCGCGCACGGCTATGGAGGAAGGAGCTTGGAGATAGAGGAGGCTTGAGGATGCTTGAGCCGGCATCAAGAATCGTGGAGCTACTGAGGTGTGCGAGGGAGGAGGCTACTCACATCGGCATCAAGGTAAGCTCACTACATTCGTAGGATCGATGGCGCATCGGCTAAGTGAGAGATAGCCATTAGAGCTCACTTGAAACGCTTGAAGCAATAAGTGGTCCGTGGGTCTTGGCGGTTGAGTGAGAGCTCCCACATTTTGGTTCCGTTGTCGGGACCAACGGATTCAAGCTTGAGCAGTTGTGCGCCTCATATCAAGCATTGAAGTAGGGGATTCATCCCCGAAACGGAGCTTGAGATAGGTAGGAAGTTTGGGTGTTTTTTATCTTCAAAGACAAGTAAGTATTTTGGGACATTTTGTGTGTTTGATGATTGGAAAACATGGAGAAATTATTTCAATTTTTTGCTTTCGATTCTTGTTGTGTTTAGAGTAGGCTAACATTAGGAAATCGCACCCGAGAGGCATAGGGTTTGTTGCTGTAAAACAAGGAGAAAATCAGGGAAAACAAGTGGAAAATGGAGGAAATGCTCATTTGAATGGGTAGGAATCGCAAGGAGAGTGATCGGTAACATCCGGGTAATGTCCAGTAGGGGTATAAGTTCTTGGAGGGCAAGGAACTCCTCATTTGCAACTAGTTGAGAGAGAGAGAGAGAGAGAGAGAGAGAGCTTGGGTGACCCATTTCGATCGATCAGTGCGAGGAGTTACATTGCTATCGGCGATCCCCAGGTATATAGATCTCTTCCCCATCACTCCACCATCATTCTTGTTGAATCTTGTAGCTTGTAATAATCAATACCTTAAGATTTTTTACGATTTCATGCTCGAAAGTGTGTTCGAGTCAGCAGGATCGGACATCCGATCCAGTGTCCGATTCTCAGAATCGGATGCTCAGACAACCATCCGATCGAACCATCCTGTCCGATCGAACCACTCGGACCAACCCGTCCGATTTTGGAAATCGCACCACCTGTCCGATCGGACACCTCATTCGATCGAGGCAATCAAACCCACCCCTGTCCGATTCGTAGAATCGGACCTAGGATTAGGACACATCAGCAATCAGACCACCCACCTGGTCCGATCGGACCTCTTGTCCGATTTTCAAAAATTGGACACTTGACCCCTGTTCGATCCTGAGAATCGGACAGCTCAAAATCGGACCCACCTGGTCCGATTATGAGAATCAGACCACTGGTAAATCGGACGTCCGATTCTGAGAATCAGACACACCCTTAGGCAGAAAAAAGAAAACATAAAAAATTGACCCCCGCGAGTGACTGGAAGCGCAACCCGCTCTAGGACAACATAGCAAACGCCTTGTAGGCAGTTCCCGACGTAGGAGTCATGACCAAGGGACAGGGGGACAGTGCTGGAGCACTCCCCAGTGACCTGACGCATTGAGTACGGAAATCCAATCGTAGGACCTGTGATCGACCGCTGAGTGAACAGCAAGAAGCAGCGCAGACCCTAGAATCCGATAGAATGGCTAGGACTTGAGCGACGAAGCTTATTAGGCCCGAGACGAGACAAGAGGGCATAAGGCATATAGAGATTGTTTGCCGCACTCACATTAAATTCCGCACTTGAAGTACACATAAGAAAGCTGAAATCCTGATTGACCACAAGTGCACGAGAAACAACACACACAGAGTGATCATAAATTGAGGATTGTATTCAATAAGTCAAGGAACTCACTCAGATAAAACCACTCAAGGAACCCACCAGCAGGAGAGAACCAAGACATAGACAAACCATCAAAGCACAGAGTAGGACCAAGCAAGGAGCGCCAACGACGTGGATCTATCAAGTCTATTCAACCTAATCGATAACTTAGTGGAGTGAGAACTCGACCATGGTGGAAGAGAGCTCAGACCATCGGTCTAATGAGGAGCTCGATTTGAACGTATTCCCAAATGCTATTAAGTAGTTGGTGAGTAGTTACGACGCGCACGCCGGTACGAGCACCGCGGCAGGACAGTAGATGCAAGGGTTAGGGGCAAGCCAAGGCTCAAAGAGCCAGGCCAAAATACCGATTGTTGCCAAGCAACTCGATAAGTACCAACCTCATGACGACCCATACAGCTTCGTTGATAATCCCTATGGGCGATAATCTACTAGTGCGCTTGATGAACGTCAAGCAGAAAGAGAAGGAGGACATCCGCGACTACGTAACCCATGTGAGGAGCCTCTTCAAGATAATCCCTATGGGCGAGCGACCGACTGAAAGAGCAGTTTCGACTGTGTTCATCAGCGGCATTCGGGATGAGGAGTTATATAAGGCTTTGGCAGGCAATTCGAGCTTGCAGTGAGACGCGATAGCTAGAGTATTCGAGGAAGCCATCAGAGTCAATGATTAGTTGAAGGAGTAGAACTCCAGGAGCTCGAATCTAGAGGAGACCAACTCGCGAAGCTCAGAGAGAGCATCAGCCTCTAGTGAGCGATCAATCCCATCATCCCAAGATAAGGGGAAAGCCAGTGAGACAGACCAAGGCTTGGCTAATGTCAAGATGGAATTAGCCAAGTTGCAAGACATATTGAGACGACCAACGCGCCCTCACATTCAATGCGTGTACTGTGGCGGAAACCACTTGCTGACTGAGTGTCAAGACCCTAGGTCAAGACCTTGTGCTAACTGCGGTAGGTTCAACCATGATGTCACACATTGTAGATTACCAAGAAGACTCCCGTACTCGCAACCCTATGGCCAGCCTTACCTACTGAACAGGGCACAACCATTCTTCGAAAGGGGAGCCCCATTGGCTCTTCCCGCGCCTAATGATATGAAACCATACGTCCCTAGAATGGACATAAACCCTACAGGCATTCCTAGACCGCCTGGTCCTTATGTGACCCATCCACCGAGCGACGCTCTAGTCCACTACGTGGAGGAACCGAATGAGGAAGAGACCTACATATACCCTTACATCTCGCACAACAACGAGGGCAAAGTGGTCCTCATGGATTATCGACCCGTGCCGGTGATGGTGTTAGGAAGAGGACGAGGTAGAGGCCTAGAAAGGCAGACACAGGATCCAGTCACCTGTTGGACTTGTGGTCACCCCAGTCATGTCTCATCACACAGCCCTGAAAGAGAGCAGCAAAATAGAGACAAGGCTGACCAAAGGTGCACAGAGTGCAGAATCACCCATCTCTTTGTAGATTTCCCAAAGCAAAAGCCATCTTCTAGCTCAGCCAACGTACCATCTGTCCCATTGGGGCTGTTTGGTGTCGAAAACCTCGATGGGGAGGCGACACCTATCCCATTGCGGGTCATGACTCGAGCCCAAACGAAGCAGGCCGGCATCTCTCTGCCAGGGCCTAGCAACCTTGACGCAGCCTCGATAGGGAAGAAAAGCTACAGGCGGAAGAAGAAGAGATCGGAAGCTAAAGTCACACTAAAAACCGAGAGTGCTACGACTCTGCCTGCTGGAAAGAAGGTTTTGGATGTAGAAACAGAGACTTCAGCCCCTAAGACGACCGAAAAGGGAAGTGCTAAGGTAGGGGAATACCCGCATCCAAAGCAACAGTTAGAGGCCATAGAAAAGGTGAAGGAATGGGTGAAGGAAGCTCAAGAGCATCTCAAGGACGTGGAGCCCATCATAGAGGACGAGATCAATGATCTCTCCAGCGTAAGCATGCCAATAGCACCACCCCAACCTAAGTTGGCAGAAGCAACCATGCCACAAGCAGTGCCACTAAGACCAAGCCTTAATGCTACAGAGCCGCAGATCAGTTGCGGCCATTGGCCAGGACAATCTAGGTTAGGGGAAAGACGAGTATCCAACGATCTCCTGACCACGCTAGTGACTACCCATGTAACACTTAGCCTAGGAGATCTGCTTAGGTAGCACCCTACCCTATGGCAATATCTTAAGCAGTGGGTCGAAGGGTCACAAGAGCAGGTCACGGCAGACCCTCAAGACCATGATGCAGAAACGCAATTACCAAGTTTGACGCTGCACTCCGTGCCTAAATCCTTGCACGCCAATGCCTTCTAGGAAGGTTCTGAGATGCACGCAGTCTTACCGGTCCTAGCCCTAGGCAACACAACAAGAAAGGGAATCGTAGACACGGGAGCTGGGGTTAGTGTGCTTAGCCACACAGTGCTTCAGACTTGGGGAAACCCGCCTGTTGAAACTGCTAGGTTTAATGTCACACTAGTGAATGGTATGAGAGTAAAGCCATTCGGGGTACTTAAGAACTGGCCAGTGAAGATTGTAGGCATCCAGTTCTCTGTTGACTTTATAGTCATGAAGGGAGTGGACTATGATATCCTATTAGGCCGACGTTGGATGCGCAATGCTAGAGTCATCGAAGATTGGGGTAACGGCTTGATCTTCCTTGGAAATAGAATGGATGCCGTAAGGATAGAGATGGACACTTGGAAGACCTCACCAGTCGACCTAGACGCCATCTCTCCTATGCTCAAGGGTACCACTCAGGTCAAGAAGTCTTATGGGCCCTTGACCAGGTATATCCCATGCCCAGAGGATGAGCGGGATTGAATGCACGTTCTCACTACAATCGACCTGCCATTCTCAGATCATGAGGCGTATGAGTAAGCCATCAAAACGATCGGCAAGTCTAACGAAGCACTCTCTATACCAGTTTGCATGATGGCAGGAAGCCTCCGTGGAAAGCCTAAGCATGTCACCTTCCAAGTACCATCCAACAAAAGGGAACTCCAAGGGATACTGGAATACCTAACGGATAAGCTAGCTGGCAATCCAGCTGCAAACTTCAAACCACTCCAGGATCTCTTAGAGGAATCCAAGTGGCAATGGACCAGGGTGCATGATTTAAACCTCATGTATAACTGGGCCCTAGTTCCTGACCAACGACACGAGACATACCAAACCCTAGGAGACGACGAGCAGTCGGATGACAAAGATTCTAGCAACGAATACAAAGACTGTCAATCCTTTAGTGATGAGAGCGAGGGTGAAGTAGATACCGTAGAATACGACACTGAAGGACAAGAAATAGAGCAAATACGAGCAGACTCCAAGCCGCAGAAAAGAAATATCTTTAGGATAGAGCAAGGGGTCATGCGCACTGAATGTGACTACGCCTAGTTGGAACACGTACGGGCCATAGACCTTGAACAAGCAGGCTTAGCACAGCCAGAAATGACATTAGTACTTAGGACTGAATCACCATCTGAAATGCGGCCACCAGGGGAGACCACCTCTTCTAGCGAAGACGGAGGGTTTGACTCTGAATCAGAAGTTAGTTCGGATAGTGATCCAGAGATCCCTAGGCCGCCCACAACCAGACGTACCAAGGGGGACCTACCCGTCCACCTGAGGCACAGACGATTAAGGCAGGAAAAGGCAAAGCAACCCAAGGATACACGAACAGAAGAACAGCGAAAGCCGCAGGACCTCCTTAAACGCTTCACGAAATTCAAAAAAGGGGATAGGGTAGTAGTTCTATTAGGTGCCAAACGTCAAGGGCAGATGAGCGAACCAATCGAGGGACTAGCCAAAGTCAAGGAGGCAGACTTAGCCCAGGAAGGGGAAACACCCTGACCAGTATTCATTGCCGATGACTTGACTGATGAAGAAGAAACGAGTCTTATCACTCTCTTGCAAGAGTATATAGACGTGTTTGCCTGGTCCTTAGAGGAGCTTAAGGGGGTAGATCCGAGTGTCATGACTCACAACATACCCATGATACCAGACGCAATGCTGGTCAAGCAGGGACCGTACCCTATGAATCCAAAACATGCTCATGCTGCCAAAGAGGAAATTGACAAGCTGATGAGAGTTGGATTCATTTACGAAATTGAGCACACAGACTGGGTATCGCCTATAGTCATTGTGATGAAGAAGAATGGAAAAATCTGAGTGTGCATCAATTACAAGAAGGTGAACGCTGCCACAAAGAGGGACAACTATCCATTGCCGTACACCGAGCACATGCTTGAGAGGGTGGCAGGCAAGGAAGTCTATAGTTTTTTGGACGGCTTCTCAGGGTACAACCAGGTGCAAGTGCATCCTACGGACAGGCACAAGACTGCCTTTGCCATTGAATGGGATGTCTTTGCATACATAGTCATGCCCTTTGGGTTGACCAATGCCCCTGCCACTTTCCAACGTCTCATGTGCACCATCTTTAAGGACATGCTTCGCAAGGAGTTAGAAGTCTTTGTTGACGATCTCTGTGTCCACTCGACCTGGATCGAACACTTAGACAAACTCCGCGCAATCTTTGAGCGGTGTTGCTTGTATCGTCTCTCCTTGAACCCCTTAAAATGCCAGTTTTGGGTTAAGAACGGATGCATCTTAGGGCACGTGGTGTCGAAGAATGGCATTGCCACTGACTTCTCGAAGGTCAGGGTTATTGTTAACCTTCCATCCCCAATTAACTACAAGGGAGTTCAATGCTTCTTAGGCCATACAGGGTACTATCGGTGGTTTGTACTGAACTATGCATTGATTGCCAGACCATTATACAAGCTGCTGATCATCCTCGAATGGACCGAGGCATGCCAACAAGCGTACGAAGAATTGAAAAAGGCTCTAACAATAGCACCAATTCTACGAGCCCCAGATTGGACCATTGCCTTCCACGTGCACATCGATGCTTCTGTTTGCCGTGGGGGCAGTGTTGTGCCAGCCTGGTGAACACAACTTAGATTATCCAGTGAGCTTTGCTAGTAGACAACTCACTGAGACGGAAATGAACTACTCGACAACAGAAAGAGAGGGATTAGCCATGGTGTTCACTATGAAGAAATTTCAGCATTATCTTTTGGCCACACCCTTTACCTTCTTCGTGGACCATCAAGCCTTACTCTATCTCGTAAACAAACCTTGCGCTATAGGGCGCATAGCTCGATGGCTCCTTCTGCTTCTAGAGTTCGATTTCTCTGTGGTAGTACGAAAGGGAAAACAACATTACATGGTTGATCACATGTCACGCATCCCCACGGGAATAGGCGCTTAATCCTTAAGGTCAAGCCCTATCAGCTGATTGCAGGCCAACTCTATAGGCTGGGGCAAGATGGACTACTGTGTAGATGCATATGTGAGCATGAGATGCACGATGTGCTCTCGGAGGCACACAGCGGCATTGCGGGAGGACACTTTAGCGGAGATACGACAACACGGAATGTGCTGCAGTCTCAACTATGGTGGCCCACGCTTTTCCGCGATGCCATGCAATTCGTCAAGCATTGTGACAAGTGCCAGCAGACAAAAGTCCCGATTCGCAAGGATCAGATGGAGTTGACCCCAATTATTGCTCGACAACCCTTCGAAAAATGGAGAATCGACTTCATAGGACCCATCAGTCCTGCGGCGCAGTACTCACAAGCCAAGTACATCATTGTAGCCACGGATTACCTCACAAAATGGGCAGAGGCAAGAGCCACACGCAAAAATGATGCTAGGACGATTGCCAAGTTCTTATGGGAGCAAGTGATCTCACGATTTGGATGCCCCATCAAACTGGTCAGTGACCAGGGCACGCACTTCATCAACGAAGTGATAGCGCATCTCCTGTCCACCTTTCTCATTATCCATCGCAAATCATCTCCATACTACCCTCAAGCAAACGGTCAAGCAGAATCCACGAATAAGATTCTCGTCAATGTCCTGACCAAAGTAGTCTTAGCCTCATGTAGCGACTGGGACAACAAACTTATGGCAGCTTTGTGGGCTTACCGTACAGCTTATAAAACGACTATCGATCAAACCCCGTTCAGGCTGACCTATGGAACAGAAGCAATCATACCCTTAGAATTCTTTGTTCCTAGCCATGGGAAGGGAAGGAGGCATGGATGCAACGCCTGGTCGAGCTTGAACGCCTATCAAAGACCCGTCTTCTAGCCACCCATACACTTATATGTGAGAAGGCATGTCGCAAGATTTGGTTTGACAAGCATGTCAAGCAGCGCGACTTTGAACAGGGCGACTTAGTGCTCCTCTACTCCGTTAAGGGACATAAACAGATAATGAAATTTCAAGGCCTTGGACCCTTCAAGGTTCGTGCAATCAGCCAAACCGGCAATGTCGAGCTTGAGACACTAGATGGTGAGGGAATAGGCTTCTTCAATGGCAGTCGTGTTAAGAAGTACTACCCTCCCACCCATCCTTTGCATGAGCCCCCGATGTTAGAACCGCCTGTCAAAGTACGAGTGGCCACAATCACGGAGATTGATGATGAGGATGAGGAGGCCGTAGAGCCCGCATACCTCCATCTAACGGTCACTGCAAAACAAACTTGGTAGCCCACCACTTCAGCCCATGAATGCTAAATTAAGCCCATATGGGGCCCATTCCTACGCACTCCTCGGCAACTGCAAGGTAGCCATTTCTATGGAGTCTCAGACTGTTGCAATGGTCTTTTACGTGTTGTCAAATGTTAAAGACGCAGGCACGGAGTCGCTGCTATGACGCACTTTCAAAAAGCAGACTCACTGCAATGTTGATTATGAGTCGTAGCGCATCCACCTTGCAATAGGCAACATTCGCATTATCACAGCTTTCAGCAAGGGCTGCGCGACTTCATCACCGTCTGCAAAGCCACCGATAGAATTCTCCATTACCAAATCTACGGAGGAGGGTAGTGCGCGGCTACCACCTTCCAGAATTCAAGAATCACAGCCCACAATAGCAAAACATCAGGCTCAATAGCCTAGATTCAATGGAAGCCCAAACAGCCGCAACCGCCACCTAGGAGTCGACACTCCTATCCTCGTAGGACCAAAAACTCTAGCCCTAGGAGGCCAAGATGCAGTAACAAAAAGCACTGCATGATCAAGCAAAGATGGGTCCCTAAAGCCCTCTTATGTGCGCAAGGCTACTACAAGGGAAATACCTGGCTGTGGATCCCTAAGGCCCACACGCCCAAAGGCACTATTCATACACCGCCCTCAAGCTTGATCAAACAGTGTTCCATAAACCCTCAAAACTGCAAGCCACAGTGCTCTCCTAAAGCACAACCATCCGCCTCATCCACGCCTAGACCCAAGGGAGTCCCACAAGTCTACCGGCCCAAACCGCAGGCTCCGTCACAAGAGTCATCACCCGCCGAAGTCAATCCGCCTCTCCAGCTCCAACCTGAATGCAGCAGCCCATCCGTCATGGCTGCTCCCAATCCACTCAACATCCAAATGGCCCAACCACAAACTCACGAACCCTTCCAACCGCCCATCTTCATTGTCAAAAGTTCTAGTTCTAGCAAACCTCGACCACCCGTCAGCCTTACGCCCTGGCCTTACACCCTCCTATGAACAAAAATCATTTCTAGCGCTGACCTTGCTAAGGACACCGGGGATGACGTGGTGGAATGCATTAAATAACTCGATGCCACCTTCATGTCGCTAGCGCTTAGCTATGACCGCTTGGTCTTAGGTCTAGTAGAAGAACCCTTTGCAACGGAAGTGCACAATATGCCTTGCTCTTGGGAGACCTTTGAATTCACATTTGCAAAAGCTTCTCGCTCTACTCCTGCTGAGTTGCTCAACAGCGAGATCTCCAAAAAGCAAGCCATTAAACAACGTCTCATCACATCCTACGATCAACGAACCACTTTTGTTATCACTTATCAGGAAATCACAGAGTTATCCAAGCTCGCTGATACTGACTCCATGTTTTTGAAGCATTGGTACACTCTTAGGCTACAATGGGAAGTTGAGGGGTGCCGCATAATGACCAACACTGAGCAGCGCCGCACAATCAAAACAGCAGAGTACGATTCCACTTACGTCGCACCAACCTCGTATCGAGTATTAACCACTCTTCGTGGCCGACCCATGGAAGAGCACATGAAGGGGCATCCCTACCTTGACCACCTCTTAACAGAGGAAGAACTCCACATTGCTAGTCGCATTGATTCTGGCGATCTCCTAACCGATGTTTTGACATGCATCACGCACGTGGGTATCCATCCATTCGATTTAGACCGTGAAGCTCAGCTAGATTACAACCCCAACTTCTATGCTTGGCTCTTGCGTAAATAGGCCGACGCTCTGTATGTTGAATGCCCTTGTCCTCTCAACCTCCAATCCTGGGATGGATTCTTCTCGTTCCAAAGGGGGAGGGGGTAAGGTGGAATTTAAAAAGTGAACCAAGTATGAAATGTCAATAAAAGTTGAAATGCAATGGTAAAATGTTATGGTAAAAGTCTGAAAAGAAAAGTTAAGGCTATACTCAAAATATTTCAGATCAATAAAATATGCTATGCTTTTCTTCTTTCAGCAAGTTACTTGTCAAAAAGCACTAATAGTGGAAATGGCTGAACTTGCAAGCATCTATCATGGCAAGCCAGGACAAGGCTGGCAAGCTCCCCTTCTTGGAGGAGGAGCAAGCAAAGTACGGGATCACGGTGGAGACTAGAGCCTTTAGCCAGTTGAAGTTCTGTCACGTCTTCAACCTTGAAGATGTGGCCATCGAAGAGCTGGCAGTGCGCCAGATTATAGACTAGTGCCATCTGCAAAAATACCTAGAAGCAGTGGGCCATATGGTGGACTACACCCAGTGTGCCAACTTTTTACGCACCTTTAACAGAAACAGAGACACCATCACAGTGCGCGAGAATGAAGCCACCCGGCAAGTACAGATTGAGCTGACCTCGGATTTGGTGGAGAGGGCACTGGGGCTGCCAAATAAAGTGGAAAGAAAGCTGAAGAGGAATGTCTATGCCATGTTGGGAATGGACAAGGTGAAGGTCCATACCAATGAAGGGATTAGCTTAGCAGGCATCCCAAATCCAGATATCCAGTTGCAAGCAAAAATGCTACACACTTTGTTCTCAAGCCAGAGGTACAACACCATAATGAGCCGGATCAACGTGCCTCTGCTCAACAACATTGCAACACAATCACTGGACGAGGTAAACCTGAACGGGTTTGTGAGGAGAACCATAGAGGCTTCAGCTAAGGCTCTAGCAACGGGAGGAAAGGCCGCTAGAGGAGAATCCCCATCGTCCAGATCAAAATGCAAGGCATCATCCTCCAAGGCCTCAACCATAGGGTTTGGAGGTGTCCTTACTGCCATAATCTGAGAAGCACTAGGGCAAGGATGGGAAAAAGAAGATAACAAGGGAGACGAAGAAGGAAGTGACGAGTCACTGTCACAACCCCCACCTCACATAGAAGAACAGCACATGTCTTCAGATGAAACAGAGACTAACAAAGATGAAGAAGGAGAGTCCCAGGCCAGCCCATAGAGGCACACAGAACAAAGAACGCAAGCCCTGCATGGAAAGAGGAAAGAAGAGCGCAAGAAAAAAGAAAAAGAAGATCTGGAGAGGGCTCGGAGGGAGTCGCTCAGGGATGAGGAGGAGAGAAAAAAGAAGGAGCAAGAGGAGGCAAGATTAGCTGAGATGGAATCAAAGAAGGCAGAGGAGGAGAGGAAGAAGACTGAAGAGGAGTTGAGAAGAAAGGAAGAGGAAGAAATAGCGTTGGCCACCCGTTGCTCCATTGAGGAGTAGCACAAAAGAGATGAGGAGGGCGCAAAGAGCCCACGCAGAATAGAAGCACCTGGTCCCAGTATCAGTGTGCCGGAAATCATACCCTCACCCCTAGCAGAAGGAAAAGACAAAGAACCAATGGCACCAATTCCCCCTCTCTTTGTATCTACCACACCAGCCACTCTCATCACGACAATGCCCACTACCACCGCCACCCAAGGCTCCACTCCCAGGGTCGAT
Organism: Lygodium microphyllum; assembly: GCF_053477565.2. Taxonomy (NCBI): domain Eukaryota; kingdom Viridiplantae; phylum Streptophyta; class Polypodiopsida; order Schizaeales; family Lygodiaceae; genus Lygodium; species Lygodium microphyllum. The sequence goes on along the minus strand of NC_141155.1, from coordinate 45,676,602 downwards.
CTCAACAATGTCTTGGAGTGGGTGCAGTTTTTGGTTTACAAGCGGATGGGCTAAGGAGGATGAGAGGTCACGCCCTCTGCACTCGGAACTAAGAGACCTATAGCTACTGATGCAGAGTCGAAAAGGGACCCAAAGAGACAAAAAATAGAAACTTCCACCACCTCCATCCCCACAACAGGCATGCCAGCACAAGAATATGATGAATACGTAAAGCAGCTACTAGCTCAGCTGGAAAAGGCGAAGGAAGAGAAGAAAGCAGCGGCTGCTGAGCTGGAAGCTGAGAAAGAGGCTAGAGCTGCCTTCCAGCTGGAAACAATGAGGCAGCTAGCCGCAGCTTAGAGAGAACTACATGAGCTGAAAGGGTAGCTCCAGGAAAAGGAGGATGCGGAAGCCGAGTACGAGACCAAGACCAGTGAAGATGCCGAGGTCATGGCATCTTTAAGACAGCGAAATGATGAACTTATAGGATTTTGCGAGGATGTGTAGACCCAGGGGGAGAAGATCCATAAGGCTGCGAATGACCTGGAGGTGGTACGAGAAGAGAGGGCTCGTAGGTATGAGCAAGAGATAGAAAAGTTAAAACAGGAGCTGAGTGCAGAGAAGGAGAAATAGGTACAGCTGAAAAAGGACATGCAACACCAAGAGCAATGACTGACAGTGCTGGCTCAAAGGCAAGACAAGAGTCTAGAGGATATGAGAAAGAGGGCCGAGGAGTGGGCCCCTCACAATGAAAGGTGTGTAAAGACTCTCACCCAACGCCTAGGACAGCTGGAGAAAGATAAACTGATGGCGAAAAACAGGGCAGGTGCTGTCTTCATGAGCTTCAATGCTCAATAATGTGCTTTCATGACCACCTTGCTGGACGTAACAGTGCCAAAAGACAATGAGACCGTGGAAATAGCCTGCAAGAAACTACGCATGGCACGCAGAGCACTAAAAGTAGGACTACAGCTGTTGGCTCGAATGATAAGAGCCAGCCCAAGCCTGGAAGAACAACCTAATTGACTACTAGAGGCAAGGCTATCTCCCAAGGAGATAGACTCATTGGGCTTCACAACAGAGGCAGTGCAGCAAGAGCAACGGCAAGAGGGGGATGAAACCGACTTCAATTTCGAAATGGGGCCTCAAGAGGAGGAGTTGGTCCATCCACCCCCTTCGCCACCACTAGAAGACTAGCCGCCCACTAACCCATCCGCAGAGAGAGCAGCCGCTCAAGAAGAAGGCAGAGGAAGCTTATTGAAGAGGTCAGGGCTAGACAGAGGGCTCGGCCAGTGATAGCGGCCACAATGCCAATTTTTCCTACCCTAGAAGAGCGCCCTGCATGCTTCCAAGCAGACATCACCGCCTGGGAGCAGTAGGAGCTGAATAGACAACCCTATGACTTTGCTTTCAGCTTCCCCGTGAACTTAAGAAGAGTTTTACCCATTAAAGTGGTGGACGAAGTCATATGTGTCACTGGAAGGCTAAGAGACAGGTGGTTGCTGAAAAGAGAGCATCATCCGACTGCATGGAGCAATGTAGACAGCGAATACTAGCAGAACAAGGTATTCAGACTGCCAAGATCTGTGCTAGGATTTGAAAGCCAGCCTCTGTGGAGGAGAATGCTATGTTTGATGAATATGGACACTTGGATGACCTTTTGCAACACACTCCCCTCCGAGCGTAATGATCTCACTCACATGCCGTATCCTCGGAGGATTGGAGTCGATTTTGACCCAAGTGCCCATGGAAGTATGATTTCCCAATCATCTACAACCCTAATTGTACAAATTACGAGGATGCTCTTACCTTCACCCCTAGCGATCTATGTAATGCCATTGTACACTTCCTAGACACATTCTCCTCTTGCCCTGACCCAGCATTTATCACCACTTGTAATTACCTTTACCTACTTAGAATTCTCCTTAGGATAGATCCCACTCCACAAGAGCGCAACTTACCCTCTCTCTTCTTCTATCCTAACATGATTGATAGCTGTGCCATGGCCCATCTCATGATGCAAGCCACACTCCTATCCTCGTTTTGCCTAGCCCTTTTAGAGGATATGAGCAACATCCAATTTTTGACTTGTAATCATCCCTTCCTCTCCACCACCACACTCCAAACCCGCCTTGATCTACGTAGGTATCTGCAAATCCAACCCTTCCTTAATAGATCCCGCAAACCCCAACCTCCTTCCCAACATGATTAGAGTGAGCAACAGTAGCCATATCCTCCTCTGTAACTTCTTCCCTCATTAACAACTAATATTTAAAAAAACAAAGAAAAGAAAAGAAAAGAACGTACAAAAAGAGAAAAGCTAAGAAAGAAAGGCAAAGTAGAAAGCATGACAACACAAGCACTCACTTGTAGAAGCACTCAATCACTATCACTGCACCTAGGGGTTCTCAAGTTAGGCATGCCCGGTGGCTTCGGTTGGCCGGCTCCGCTCCTAACCCCCTAGCCCCTTTTGCTCCCCCACTTCACCCTTAGGGCACATCAAGGGCAGGACATCCTAGGGAGGTAACACTCACCTATGGTTAGACATGTCGCCCTAAGCCACTTGCACCACACCTCCCTCGGCACAAATGGGGTCCTCAAGTGTGGGACATCACCCAGGCTTGCCTACGGTTAGACCCACCTCCCCATTCCACTAGCACGCGCACAGTACACTAACACGGTACGGTAGACACTCCCCTTAGGTAGAGCACAGCACCTTCTCCTGTCAGGCATCATAGAAAGCAATAAACCACCAAATTTGGAGGCCTCGTCAACCACTCGCTATCCATTTAACTTATCTGACAACCATCCTTCCTCAGCTTCCACGAGCACCTAAATCTCCACGTGGCCCTCCCCTTTACATCATCATTTTTCCAACTGCCTACCACTCTACAACAACACAGAAGTGCCATGGGACTGGCACCTATTTAGGAGGGGGGTAATGTTAACCCTGAGTGAAGATGCTAAAAAATGAAGGAAAAAGCGAAAAAAGCATGGAAGAAGAGAAAAGACATGCAGGCGACCTCTAAAAGCTAAGCCGAGACCAAAGGTGCAATTTTAAATGAAAGACGTCTTAAAAAGCTTGGAAAACTCTTGCAAAAGAGCGCCAGGCTCCCTCCTGTGCCAATTGTAAAATATTAGACGGGCATAGGCTAGAGGCATAAGGATAGAAGAGAGAAATGGAAAAGGACCTTGCCACAATGGCCAGTCATGTAGAAAAGGGGATGGGTGCCCATGGGATTTTAGGGTTTGTATATAAAGTTCAAAAAGTGAATGGAAATGATGATGAAGAAGAAGAAGAAGAAGAAGAAGAAGAAGAACAGGAAGAAGGAGAGAAGAGAGAAGGAGAAGAAGAGAAAGAAGAGAGACAGGGAAGAAGAGAAGGAGGGAGAGAAGGAAGGAGAAGAAGAGAAAAAGAAAAAGAAGAAGAAAAAGAAGAAGAGGGAGAGAGAGAAGGCAAAGAAGAGAAGAAGAGGAAGAAGAAGAGGGAGAGAGAGAAAGGAAAAGAGGAGAAGAGAACAAAAGAAGAAGAAGAGGGAGAGAGAGAGAGAAGAAGAAGAAGAAGAAGAAGAAGAAGAAGAGGGAGAGAGAGAAGGAGAAGAAGAAGAAGAAGAGAGAGAGAGAGATTCGGAAGGTTTTAGGAACCTTCCAAGGATCCCTAGCTTAGAGGGAGTTTTCCCCTCCTTCCCCAGATTTGCCTTTGTAATCCGCCTTTAATCATGTAAAAATATTAGTTGCAAGAGTAGACTTCATCGATTAAAATGATAATAATAATAATAAGTTCAAGGAAGGTTGCATTGATGAAAGTCGTAAATTTTGTCACACTCAATGCATGGAAAGGATTAGGTTATTGCATCCTGCTTTTTACACATTCTCTTGATGGATCAATAGCCAAAAATATGCATGAATCATTCTAGATATTCAGTTTTTTTATTGAAATATTTACTTCATAGGAAAGTGCGTATTGTGAAATTCATGAAAGAATTGCATACAAAAATTCATTGTTTGCCAACATATGCGTAGGAAAGATTTAATAGAAGTTCTTCTCAATTCTGTTGTCCTACCAATTAGGGCACACTATGCCAAAATAAGGGAATTAAGGTTTCGACCAATTCCCGATTTAAGCAGATCGTCAATTGCCAATTTGCATTTGTGGTTCCAAAGTTATGCAACACAACTTGGGACGGGATAACATTTAGGAGTTAGATAGGTAAACTATCTAGGGAAAAGTTCCTATGAAGACATAGTCGATTCTAAAGTCATTGGAGAGGGCGGATCACTAGTCCATAACTCGAAAAGCATGAATTGAATTGGCATTTGACTATGTAGATTCTTGTTCCTTACAAGCAAAGGCGAACTTAGGGAAAACCCAAATTCCCAAGGTATTGGATCTTGCGGGTTGTAATCGACCTAAGGAAGAATGGTGAGGGTATTTAGGAAAGGAACTTCACCTTAACAGGAATGTTGTACAAACCACCAAACTTGTCTATGTTTGAAACAATAGGAAAATGTTAGCCTTGATCAAATCACGATCAAGGGGAAGACCACTTAGATCATTTAAAGGATCTAGAAGGAATTTGTTAAATTGACCTTGAGAAGCCCTAACCCAAGGGGGAGAGTGAACTTTATGGTAGTTGATTTATGCTAAGCATGTTGCTTGGACCTGTTGAAATGGTTTTAATGACGGTTGATCTTGTTAAAGATGGAAAAAGTGATTGCTAGGCAGAGTGGTTAGTTACTGGATTAGGAAAGTATGTTGTCCTAGTTAAAGGATGTTAGGCTGGTTGTTTCAGCTTGATTGTTTCCGAAAGGATACTTAAGGATTGGTTGTGGATTTGGATGAACATCTAAGTAATTATATTTTTGTGGTGGCGAGAACTATAAGGATAAAATTTCCATGGGAAGAAAAGGGATGTTTTCCCTAGTAAATGTTATTAGGCTGGTTGCTTCAACTGTGGATGAATTCCTAAAGGGATAATTAAGGAAGGATGGCGCTAGCTACCCCCCGCGAACCACCAAACCCTAACCAAGGGGGTTATGAATTCGCACCGGGAATGTGGACCAAACCCATCACGAGAGGTCTCTCGATGGAAATTACTTGCGGTAGGAGGACGCTTGGGTGCCAGGGGGGCTCTGGCCGTAAACCCCAATGCCTCCGGACCCTACACAAGTGTTCTACATGACTCGAGATGGGATCTCAAGGCCTTGATACTAGTTACAAGGCAGAATCTTGGTAGGATAAACCTTCGGGTTTTTATTTTCGGGATACAAAAGGATTATTTCTGCTGAGGTAAAAAGGGACACTTAATTCTCCTGTATGGAACGGGAGACAAACATTAATCTAAAGATTAGTTTAGGAAGTGTTTGATCTTATTATCTTGTCTTCGTGTGTGTGCCCTAAATTACGTAAAGGAACCTGTGATTAACGGGTTAATTAATAAAGCTACTTTTATGTGTCAAACATAATGTGGTAGGTAATTAGATAAGTAAAACAACCCTCGAGGGAAGCGTGGTGGATGTGACCAATGGGTCTATCCTACGGAAGTGTGGTCTTGGTTAGCCGAGAGCTTTCTATTAGAGTTCAGAGAAAAAGAGATGGAGACAAAAGCTCAGGTCCAAGGGTAGTAGACATGCTCCCTTCAGTTCATTCTCCATCATCAATACACAGTCACACACAAGTCAACTGTATGTACAACACACATACAACGATCAACTGACCTAGATCTAAATCATGGTTAAGTCAGTGTGACTTAGCCTTATTCACTAAGGTAAACAATAGACAGAAGACTAATGAGCTTGAGTCTCAAAACTCCCCCTCAAGCTCAAGTAGGATACTTCACTCCAAGTAACTCTCTGGAATGCACAAACTTATCTTTACCCAATGACTTGGTAAAGATATCTGCAACTTGGGTCTGTTGTCCTCACATGGACCAAATCAATGTCACCTACAATCACTTTTTCCCTAATGAAGTGATAGTGTACTTCAATGTGCTTAGTCCTAGCATGATAGATAGGATTACTGGCTAGGAGCACACTATTCATGTTGTCACAATAGAGTGTGACAGGCCTGACTTCTTGCATGCCTAAATCATCAAGAAGCTTCATGAGCCATACTGCCTCACATGCAACTAGTGCAGCACCTCTATACTCTGCCTCAGTACTAGAGATTGCAACTGTAGGTTGCTTCTTACTGCTCTAGATGACCATACTACTACCAAGGAAAAATGCATACCCACTAGTAGATCTCTTGTCATAGGTACTTCTTGCCCAATCAACATCTGTATATCCTGTAAGCTCCAAAGGCTTACCATGCTCATAGAATAGACCATAATCTGATATAGCCTTTACATATCTCAAGATCCTCCTCACTGCATCCAAGTGTGGCTTCATAGGCTTCTGCATGAATTGACTAATCAGTCCAACTGAATAGCTAAGATCCGGTCTAGTAATGGTAAGGTAAACCAGGCTACCCACCATTTGTCTATACATAGTGACATTCTCAATCTCATGCCCAACATTTGCAAGTAGCTTAACATTTTGTTCCAATGGAGTGCTCAATGCTTTGCAATCCAACATACCATACTTGGTTAACATATCCTATGCATACTGCTTCTGCAACAACCAAGTACCATGAGGTGTAGAGACAACCTCAATCCCAAGGAAATACTTCAGATCTCCCAAATCTTTGCAACATGTAACATTTCCTTGATCTCTTCAATTCCTGTGACATCATTGAGAAAAGCATTGAGAAAAGCATGTATACTTCCTCAACCAAATCACCATTGAGAAAAGCATTCTTCACATCTATCTGACACATACTCCATCCTTTAGATGCTGCCAAAGCAATCACTATCCTCACGATTGCCATTTTTGCAACAGGACTGAATGTTTCCTCATAATCAAGACCATATTGTTGTGCATACCCTTTTGCCACAAGTCTTGCCTTGTACCTTTCCAATGTGCCATCTGATTTGCATTTCACTTTGTATACCCATTTGCAACCAATAGCCATTCTTCCTTCAGGCAATTCAACCAAATCCCAAGTGTCATTTTCAGCCAATGCTGAATATTCCTCATCCATTGCCTTACACCAATGATCATCCAAAATAGCTTCAGAAAACTTTGTGGATTCCTTGAAGCTAGTGACTTTTGCCATATATGCATAGTGCTTCACTGTGTAGCCACTGTATGTAAGCCTATCCATAGGCTTCCTGACTCTTTCTGATCTCCTCAACTGAGGTGCAGTATGAGACTCTCCTCTCTCATGAGGTGGTATATATCTATGTCTCACACCAAGAGTCAACTGATGGAATACCAAACTCACTATCCAAGCTGTCAGTACTACCAAGTGAATCATAACTACAAGTGAGTGGCCCTTTATCCACATCTCTCCCCCTCACTGACATACTCGTGTCAGTGGATAAAGATGATGAAGTCCTCAATCTACCTATCCAAGGACTAACTGATGTAGTAGCATCTTTAGAAGGCCCAAAAATTTCTGCACTTTCATTTGTACTTGCATCTACATAAGGCTCCTGACAACCATAATCATCATTCATCAAAGTGATCTTCTTCTCATGCCATGATTTCAGCTCATCAAATACCACATCTCTTGAGACCAATGTCTCATGAGTAGAAGGATTGTAGCATTTGTACGCTTTCCTATCTTGTGCATATCCAATAAAGATGGCCTTTTCTACCTTTGGATCGAGCTTCTTCCTCTTTTCATCTGGAACATGTACATATGCCAAGCATCCAAAAACCTTAAGATGGATGATGTTCGGCTTTATCCCATAAAGCCTCTCATAAGGAGTCACCTCATGTATACCCGCTGTTGGTGTATGATTCATGACATACACTGCAGTCATTACAGGCTCTGCCCAATATAAATTTAGTAGGCTTTTCTCATTCAATATGGCTCTAGTCGATTCCATAATCACCCTGTTTTTCCTCTCTGCCACACCATTTTGTTGTGGTGTGTACCTACATGTCAATTGTCTTTTAGTTCCATGAGCTACCAAGAAGTGATCAAAGTCTTTAGAAACATATTCTCCACCACTATCATATCTCAAGCACGAGATGTAGCAAGCCAATTCTTTCTCCACATGTCTCTTAAAATCCTGAAAAGCATCCATGACATCACTCTTGTGCTTTAGCACATATAACCATGTGTACCTACTATAGTCATCTATGAATGACACATAGTAACGTGATCCCCCAAGAGATGCATTCTGTGAGGGTCCCCATACATCAGAATGTACAAGCTGTAATGGTCTAGTAGTAGTGCTTACATGCCTCATAAATGGAAGCCTTGATTGCTTTCCAAATTGACAAAACTGACATACATTTCCCAATTCCGCATGCTTGAACTTAGGAAGTCCAAGTACAACTTGCTTATGCTGCATATTCTTCAACTTTTGAACATTTACATGTCCGATCCTTTTATGCCATATCTCAATGTCCCTTATTGCAGCATTTTCATGTGAGTACATAGCAGCATTCAATGCTAGAATTTTCGTATCTAATGTAAATATACTGCCATTTCTTTTGCCTTTAGCAATGAGTTTGCATCCTTGACCGTACTCTTCAATGTAGCATCCATCTCTATTGAATCTAACTTGTAAATTCTGTTCAGCCATTTGTCCCACAGAAAGCAAGTTTTTGGTTATGGAGGGTACATGTAACACATCATAGAAACTCTTTTTCCTGTCACCATGCATCATCAAGGGAACAGTACCTGTATGCATAATGTCATGTTGCGTATCATTTCCTGTGCAAACATATCCATGAGCACCTTCTACCAATGTGTCAAACCACTCTCCATGAGGAGTCATGTGGTTAGATGCCCCTGAGTCTATATACCATACATCATCTGCTTTGCCTTGTATAAGCAACCCTTTCTTCACATGTTGCATTGCAAACAACCTGTCATCCTCCTGCATACCACTAGAAGAAGCATAATTACCATGTTGCTTCCCTCTTGCTCTCTGATCATTTTGCTTTTTGTAGCAATCCTTAGCTACATGCTCGTATTCGCCACAATAATGGCAATCCTTATTTGCATTTGATTGCTGTCCATGACTCATTTGAGGCTGCTGCCAAGTGCCTCTTCCTCTAGGTGAATAACCTCCTCTTCCACGAGCATTTGAGACACCTCTATTTGCTTGAGGCTGCCTATTTTGCAATCCAGTAGCTTGCTGTCCACAGGCTGCATATGCATTTCCAGCACCTCTTCCTCAAAAATTTGATCGTTCTCTTCCACCTCTACCCCTTTGATTTGAGTAGAAGACACTGTCCCTACTGTTTTTAGACCCACTAAAACTTGTATTAAGTCCAAGTTTCACTTCTTCATGCAAAAGAAGTGCTACAAGTTCATCAAAGTTAGGCTGCTCCTGACACACTAAAATGGAAGTATCAAATTGCTTATATTCTTGTCCAAGTCCATGGAGGGTAGTAGCTACCAAATCATCATCCTCAACTTCAGCTCCAATTGATCCTAGTTGTTCTGCAATGGATCTGATCTCACTAACATAGTCCTCAATAGACCTTCCATTCCTAGATATGTGGCTAAAAATTTTTGCTTCAGTTGTGTCTTTCTTGCATGAGTGACATGCCCATAATTCTTCATCAATAAGTCCCAAGCAGCTTTTGGGGAAGTACAATTTGCAATTTGCATTGCCTTTGTGTCTGACACACATAGTGACAACCAATGCAAGACCTTGCTGGCCTTTTCCAACCAAGTCCTGTGTGCCTTCAATTGATCCTGTGTTGGAGGTCTATCGTCCGGTAGCTTGGGCTCATCTTCAAGACCTATGACCAGGTCCCAATAGCCTCTTCCAATTAAAAAATTAGACATCCTGAATTTCCATAGAACAAAATTGTTATAGTCTAGCTTTTCACCAACTATCTAAGTGATAGTATCCTTCTCTCCTATGTTTGCCATTTTAAAGCCTTAAGCTTTGCAAAACCAGTCAATTTTCCAAAATGCCATAGGCAATATACTTCAATGACCTGTAGTGCAACCATTTTTTACTGTAAAACTGCAGCAATAACGACTATTGCATTTTCAGATAGTACATGTGCTTTTGTTTCCATTCAACTACAGTTATAATGCATCAACAACTTTGCATAACCAATAGATTTTAGTTCACAACAATATCATACATTCTGAATTTATTCCAGTTCAGCTCATTTCAGACTCCAATTGCACAACATAAGTATCACTGCTCATACATTTTCCAACCTCCACTCTCAGCAATGGCTTCCATTAATCACTGCTAGTGCATAAGAGAGCATCAAGTACAGATATTAAAGTTTCACTTGATACATTCACTGTTGCTGCAGAATTTGCTCTATTATGGCAAATCTGAACCATCTCCACTGACAAGCTTAGGATTATGTGCAAGGATTTGCAAATATCCATATTTGAAGTGTCAAACTGAGCACTGGTTCAGCCAAGCATACATGTCATGGATTTCTCGCTAAAGGCACCACCAACATTCTTCTATTTAGCCTTTCTTCACATATTTGTGCCACATTATGCAAGCTGACATCTATCCTCCTGTGATTGGAGACATATGGGTTAGATTTTGGCCTCTCCTACGAACATTCAATGAGGCACTGCTATCTGTTTAGTTCCACGTCCTTGTCCGTTTGTGCACACCATGTCCTACATATATCCTTTTGCCATGCTGTGGGGGCGCTTTCCCCTCTTGTCAAAAAGTCACACACTATCGCAATCTGATAGGGCTCGGTGGATTCGCCTGCAAGCTAACTTGAATAACCACACTAAAGTTGACTTAGATGCCGGATTCTTGTCAAGCTCTATCCAATTACAGTTGAAGACAAAGAAAATTTCATTTAGTTATGGCATCCTTCTTTGCCTGCAATATCCTGCATTTTGTGTCATCAGCAGACGGGTGCAACTACATCAAGAGCATCGTTGTTCGCCTGGTGTGCTCCTTGCATCATTGAATTCACAATCAGGGAGCTGCATTTTTTTTGTCATCGATAGACGAGCACAGCTACTACTGCATGCTGTGAATCAATCCTGCAGCGGCTTCTGTGATTCGATCTTTCATACCCTTCCGTTGACCTGGTGTGCTCCTTGCTTTGTTGATTTCGCATCCACCTTGCTCTTATTGAACAATGAACAGAGACATTGTTGCAGAAACTGATTCACTTCAGCAGTCATCATCGACTTCCTCTAACTACTTGGTGTATCTCTTCATTTTCAGTGTAGTCTTCATTGGGCTATTGCCATATCTGTTCTCCTCTGGCGGGATGTTAGCCAGATCAGGAAACAAGAAGGCAGAGGTTGTTGGCAAGGCGTGCAACAGATATCGTTGGTATGAACAGCTGATTGCCTTGTTATTTTCAAGCTGGGGTGCCCTCCAGGCCTACATTTCCTGAATGGGACGGGTCTCTAAAAGACCATCATTGTCACTCTTCCCAACTGACGCTCAGAAGAACACGGGCAAGCTGGGCAATCTCAGCCTTAGATGTGTCTGCTTTTGCAGACTTAGTGCACTACCTAGTTAGCTCTGATACCATATTAGAGTTCATAGAAAAAGAGATGGAGACAAAGGCTCAGGCCCAAGGGTAGCAGACATGCTCCCTTCAGTTCATTCTCCATCATCAACACACAGTCACACACAAGTCAACTATATGTACAACACACATACAACGATCAACTGACCTAGATCTAAATCATGGTTAAGTCAGTGTAAATTAACCTTATTCACTAAGGTAAACAACTGACAGAAGACTAATGAGCTTGAGTCTCAACACTTTCCACAAAGGAAATGTTGACGAGAAATGTTAGGAAAAGTTGGAAGATGACCTTGGACAATGTTGGTTAGAACCCTGATTCACACGGTTTTAGGGGACTGGAATGGGACTATGCTCTACGGGCAGAGAGGTCGAGCGATGCATCCCTCTCATTTTCCGTTCCCTTTGAACCAAGTGCGATATGAGTCTGCTTGGGTCCAGTTGCATCTGTGCAAAGTGGAGCAATTGTAGACCAACACTAGAAGACTATTAGGAAGACCTGACTATGAGGAACCCGGACTTCAGGTCCATCCTAGTAGGAATAGCCGGATACTTCCGCACGGGGCAGACTCGGGAAGACCTAGATCGCAAACCCTATGACATTCCTTGCGAGTGCCAGACGGTGCTTCCTAGACTCTCTTCCTGATGGGTTACTAAGACGTGTCCCTCATGTGGACGAGCGGACAAGTTACAGTTAGTATAAGAGCAAACCAACAAGACCCAAGGATTACAAGGGGACTTAATGAAGGAAAATAAAGGGAATAAGGGGATAGTCAGGGGAAGGTGAGTGGAATAGAGCAGTGTTTTTTATTGAAAACATTTATTCACTCACTTATGGATGCTGGGTTGCAGAGTCACGAAGCATGGAGCAAGTTCTTGGTGTTCCAGGTCATGTTCATGACTGCAATGCATGCTTCGAATTATCGTCAAAGGCTTGGCATAATGGATATTCTGGACCGCATCTATAACCCTTCACCTCTGTATGCAGAGCGGAGATGGATGGGAGACTGAAAAATATACTACATAGCAGCCCACCGACTCGCATACCTTCAGACCAACTTGAAGAGAATCAAGTGGATGGAGGATTTAAAGATCGTGAAGCTATTCATCTTTGTTGAAGCTCATGTAAATGCAACTTTGCATGTTAGTAGTCGGTAGGTCAAGCAAAACAAGTATGTCTATGAAGAGGTGACCCAAGTGATCTCTGCCGATAGGATCAAAGTGTCAGGGCGCTATGAGAAGAACGGGTATCAAAGGAAAGGATACCCCAAGCTTCCTATGACTTACCATTTCCTAATTATCCATGAGCCCACTCCATATTATTATTTCATCCCTGTAGCCTATTGTAACACAATCCTATTTTCCCCAAACTGATGTATCAATCAGCTTGACCTACTTATCCAAAATAAATATACTCAAAGGGTTATGCCCTCATGAATAAATAATACTTTTTACAATTGTCTATCTTGATCGTAAATGTTAGCTAAGGTATTAAGTGATTAAATCACTTGGCTAAAAGCTATGCTAGTCGTACTAACGTAATATGGGGAACATGTGATAAGATGTTAACATGAAGAATCTTATTGCCCAGACGTAACCCCAAGCACAGGTTCCAAGTCCGACTCCTGCACTAAGTCTAGCTGTGGTTCAAGAGAAGAAATTCCTTCTCAAAAAAATTAAGCCACCCGAGTTTGAACGCAAGGGAAGGACTCTTCAAGGTGACGCTGAGATCTAGATTGAGTCCATGGAGGACTATTTTGAGGCAGTAGGAACTACACCTGCTAACCAAGCCATGCTCGCCAAACTTAAGCTTACAGGAGAAGTGAGACTTTGGTGGAAAATGTGGTGTAGAGACCAAGAAATCTCGGAGGCGACAGTCACTTGGGATAAGCTTAAAGAAGCTGTGTGAGGGAGGTATTTGTCGGCTGCCTACCGCACACAAAAGATGAATAATTTCTATGACTTGAAGTAGCTAGGATTATCCCTTGAAGCATATTATTCAAATTTTGTTTCACTCCTAAAGTATGCACCCCCAATGGATATGACACAATAGGTGTCAAAATTCTATGTTGGGTTGAATCCACCCATAATCACTCGATTGGAATCAATGCGCTTACTCCGAGTGAATCCAATCGTCCAAGAACTTAAATTGGGCAATTGTAGCAAAGATGACTATGGAGATCAGGATAAGAGATGCCATACGTGCGGAGGGATAGGACACATCCATAGGAGATGTCCCTACCACATCAATGCTTCCATTGTAATGAGCCAGGACACATCCAAGCAGACTGTCCTGATCTAAGTCCAGAAGACATTGAGCCTCCAAGAAAATAAAGCTATACAGGTGCAGTCTATAGATATATAGATAGATTAGATGAAGACAAAGATCTAGATCCCACTAAACCTTATTAGGGGGACTAAAGTTCCTAGAAGCTTAGTCGACATGTAACACAATTGGGAAAAGATCCTACTCTTGAACTTATGGTTAATTCGAATAATATGAGTGCACTACTTGAAACATTAAGAGTAGTGCAGCGGATGCATGGTGGGTCTTAACCCACAAGTCGTAAGCCCCAATAGTGCTTGTCTTCCCCAGGTCTTCTTGAGATGAGGATATCTCGATTCCTCTAAGGGGAAGAGGATGTAATATCCCCCCCCCCCCCCTTGCTTCCCCTGTGCCTCCCCCATGAGAACCCTCCACCTAATAAGAGCCTCCCCCCTCCCTCGTCTGACAACACCCCCCCTAGTCATCTGTAGGTAGGTCCTCCCCCCCCCCCTCGTGCTTCACCACCCCCCCCTTGCGTTGCGGCAACAACAGGAGACCCCCCTTGGGCTTTTGTTAGGAACCCCCTCCCCCTCCTTGTTCATTAGGTGGAGACACCCCCCCTCTCATGAACAGAGAGAGAGAGAGAGAAGAGAGAAGAAGAAGAAGAGGAAGAAGGAGGGAGAGAGAAGAAGAAGAAGAAGAAGAAGAAGAAGAAGAAGAAGAAGAAGAAGAAGAAGAAGAAGAAGAAGAAGAGGAAGAAGAAGAAGAAGAGAGAATGAGAAGAAGAGAAAGAAGAGAGAGACGGAAGAAGAGAAGGAGGGAGAGAGGGAAGGAGAAGAAGAGAAAAAGAAAAAGAAGAAGAAGAAGAAGAAGAGGAAGAGAGAGAAGGGAAAGAAGAGAAGAAGAAGAAGAGGGAGAGGGAGAGAGAGAAAGGAGAAGAGGAGAAGAGAAGAAAAGAAGAGGAAGAGGGAGAGAGAGAGAGAAGGAGAAGAAGAAGAAGAGGGAGAGAGAGAAGGAGAAGAAGAAGAAGAAGAGGAGGAGAGTGAGAGAAGGAAAGTAGAAGAAGAAGAAGAAGAGGGAGAGAGAGAAGGAGAAGAAGAAGAAGAAGAAGAAGAAGAAGAGAGAGAGAGAGCTTTGGAAGGCTCTAGGAACCTTCCAAGCATCCCTAGCTTAGAGGAAATTTTCCCCTCCTTCCCGGGATTCGCAATTTGGATCGCCCAAGGTGCTGCAGGCTGCGGGAGCTTTTGGAGAAAATTTTCTGCGAAGCCTAAGTAAATTCTACCTCGTGTACGGCCGCTAATTTCCTGCAAAATGTGGCTCCCAAGAGGAGCGCACCCGGCAACCAAGCGAGTAAGTCTGATCGAGACGGGGCCATCGCCATGATGGGACCTGAAATGGGTGGGCACTGGCTATGGCACTAGCCCGACCTCATGCTCATGACAGACAAACACACCCTCACAGCCTCGCAGACGAGGAGCGTCAATCTGATGCTAAAGGACAAACTGCCCTAAAGCCTAATCTATGCATTTATAGTTTATAGTCCAACGTTTCCCTTTCTATAAACTCCTCAGAGGAAGAACCCATACACATTGGCAATAAATACCACGATAATCACATACATGGGAGGCAACCTCTCGGTAGAAACATCGCGGCCCCACTGCAGCTCTCCTACATCACAGGGATTGGCCCCTTGATGCGCTACTCAACATATAAAACAAACAAAGACACTCCACTCTTCATTTCGAATCCAGGAGATATACCATGTGTCCTTACTTAACAGTCCCTTGGGAAACGGACCCTCTATCCTATGGCAAGGGATAACCTTACACTCTCAATCATGGGTCAAATTCGTAAGAAAACAAGTATTATGCAGTCTAGGAGCTTTTCCGTTAATACCATGAACTATGCATAGTGCATAATGTGAACGGTTTAGTGCACAAACAGAAGAAAATTAGCATTGTGCATCGTGCGAAACCAATCTTTTCATGATTTCCCTGCTAACTTTTATGTAATGAGGAAAGACACCGAGCCTTACGCTCATGGTGCCTTTCCCTTTATTTTAAAACAATGTCCTATAGGCATGATGCAACACATAAACCAGATTTTAATTTATATTTTGATGCTCAACCTCCCCTCTCACCCTACTGTTTAATGTCTTGCATTCGTTGATAGGTGAAAGGATCATTTTATGTACGTTTCTTTACAAAGAAAGCGATAAACATGAACGGAAACATAGAAACAAGGGTAAACCGAGGCCAATCTCATGCTTTACCTTCATTATACGCTACACAAACACACATGTACTTTTCTGGAATTTTCCTTTTATCGTTTCCTAAATTTTTTCCATTTAAAACCCATTTTCCACCATTTTTTGGTTTTTCCTCTATTTTCTTCAATAAAAAATGACTAAAAATTGAGATTAATTGTGGCCTGTGGCCCTTAGGTTCCTTGACAGCAAAATTCCAGGTTTTGTTAGCATTATGTCTCATATTTCCCATTTATTTTGCAAAAACCCCATTTTTACCCCTTAAACGCGTATTTTTTGGGTTTTATAACACTAATTTCAGCCATACCACTTATGATTTTTTTATTTTCAGATTATAAACTATTGAAACTCATAGAAAACAACATCGGAATGCATAATCAGCCCATGGGAACAATGTTTCATCAACCAAATAGCATAAAAACTCATTTTTTCTTCATAAAAATTGAATTACGGCTTAGGTTTCGTGTTTCAGGATCTCAGTTTTGCTGCGGGACTGCGGGTCAACCCACATTCAATGTCCAACATCTTCACAGTCAGCAATCTTCATGTCTACATCGACCCGGAAGCAATCCGGTCCCAACCGGACAAGCTTTCCTTCACCGTTCTTCATTTCCTCTTGCATGCATGAACAACCCTTTAAGGGAGAGAGAGGGAGGAGAGAGAAAGACTAGATTTCCATCTCTTCATTCCCACAGCCATTTCATGAGCAAAGGGCGGCGATATGCTCAACCCACAGAGGGGGAAGATCAGCCCCATTGTCGATTGTATGGGTTGCTTCTGACCTGCAAATCATCATCATCAACATCTTGGCGCAAATTTCGGCGTGTTGTTGGTGCCTCCATCTCCATGCTTGCATCACGTGTTTCTTCATCCTTTCATCCAAAAATTAAAAGGGGCGGGTCAAAGACTCCAAAAGGCACATCCCATTTTGCCCAAAGTTTGGCCACCCTTTCAAATCTTGACCATGTGTTGGCCATTTCCTCGTCCGGCATCCAATTCGAGCTCTGAAAATTTCTGGGCGTCCGACTTGACATCCCACATTGACTAGAAAATCCTGACATCCCACACGGCATCCTAAATAATTATAAAAAATCCATAAGTGTCGCTCGGGCGCCTTTTAAAAGTTGTCTTTCACTTGGTGCTTAAAATTGTCCTAGCTAGAGCCGCCGCCTTTGATGTTGAATATTTTTTCCCTAAATTTTGTATTTTTTGGTAAATTTTAGGCACATCCAGGGCTCAAAACTCTGCTTCATTGACGACCACAGGATAGGGCGACTCAGCCCGTCGGATTCCACAACAGATCTGCACAAAACAACCAAAGGAAGCATCAAGCTGGTAAAATAGATACATAGGAAAACAGGTACAAAATAGATACATAGGAAAACATAGCACAATGCTCACCCTACCCCCTGACAAAACCAAGGCATGAAATCCACAAGGAGTAGGCCTAGCATAATCTGATAGAAGATCCGAAGCTAGTCACTAATCGACTGCTCCAACATGGCCAAACTAAAAAGAACTATCAAAAAGGTCACCCTAAGTGATGGTCTGAACTACTGACCTAACTAAGGAAAACACAACCAGGAGCTCCTACTAAATGAGGACTCCTATAGCCTGATCAAGAAGTATTTTCTTTTTAGCACATTTCTTCTTTTAGGTTTTTTATTTCTCCATAGTGGGGCATGTAAAAAGGAGGGAGTTGAGCGTAGTGACCCAAGGAGAACAGGGCATCAGCCTCAGGTCCTATCTTGGTACCCAAGAACCTACCAAGCCCTCGCAAGGCGACACTTAATCATTTTCTAACACTCACTTTTATTTTCGTTCCAACATTCCTTACTTTCTTCTTTTCTAGCAAGATGCCACCTCGAGGAAGACAAGGCATCGGCCCCGGGTCTGACTCATCCCCAGGAACCTACCAAGCTTTCGCAAGGCGATAAGCAACTGCTTATAGATTTTCCTTTCTTTTCCTTTCTATCTTTATAGAGGTTAGAACCCCTTTTTACACACCTTTGTATATATTTATTTCTTTGAGATATTCAGGGTTATTTTCCCTCTCAATCATCATTTCTCTTCGGCAGGCTTCTCTAATTGCCTCACAACTAACAAGAACTCCTAGAATGGCTGCCTAGCAGGCTAGCAGAACAGGGTCACTAGGACTGTCTTCTAAAACAGGTCTTTCAATGCCTGCCGCAATGTCTTTACAGGAGGGCAATGACTACTCAGCCCTCCCTCAGACAGCAGACCTAACCTAAACCTGGGACTTCATGCCTTGGATGCCGGTCCCCCACAAGAAAAGAAAAACCCCTACAAGTACACAGACACATATAGCATAAAAACAAGGTACTCGAAAAGGAGATATATCACCTGGATAGGACCACGAGAAGCTTCCGCGCAACAAAGGCTCCTTCCAAGATCTTCTTCGAACCTGTCTAGCACAAGACTAAAACAAGAAACCATTAACCGCACCTGCACTAAACAGGCAACTGGCCCTCTTGGCCTAATGAAATAAAACACGTCACTACAAAAAACTGATCGTCCCTCTTGGCCTAATGAAATCTGGATGTAATATCCAAAGCAGCTAGCCTTCCTAGCTTAAAACTAGATAGGTCATTTTAGTCTATGTAATAGTGATGTCCTTGGCATATACATCACACCCTATCAGACTACCTAGGGTGCCAAGGATAGCATATCATAGGTCAACTATCCCCATGCTACTCATGCAAGTTAGCTAAAAGCTTGATCTTGTATTTTTTTTTATCTTAGGTTTTTGTAGAGCTACAAGTCCAAGCCTTTCCACAAATAACTCATCAATAAGACCGATCCCTTCTTGGGCACTATGAGTTGAATGAACGGCCTCAGTGGGCTCGCATGTCCCATACTTATTGTAATTCAAATAAACTAGTCGTTCAAGCAGCTGAGTGGCTCCTTTGGGAGAAAGAATCCTAGCTTTGTACTCATTCAAACCTCCCCTATTTGGGTTTTCACATAAATCAGTGCTGCAACCCAAACTGGGCAGAGCTTCAAACCTAGGCACATCACATGGGTGTATCCCAAGGCAGTGTATATTGTCAGATGTATATCCAGTCTTATCCTCTTGGGGGTTCGACAAAATATATCCAGATGGGATCCTTGGCCTTGCATCCGACACTCCTGCCATACTTTTGGAGATTTTGGGTCTCCAAACCCATCTCACACTTCCCTTAATATTCTTGCATTCCCTCAATTTGTTGCACTGGTCTGAGGAACTCAATACAAACTTATCCCTATGGCCAAATGGCCTCACATCCTTATGACCTTTGTGAAGCACATGTGGACTTTTAGCATTTTGCATCCTCTTTACAAAAGATGTCTTTACTTGTTTATGTCCATATACTGCATATTTTTTTCCATAAGAACCATGCTTTCCCTGAAGGGAACAACATCAACCCGGAAGCATGATTCCGACACCAGAGGTCTCTCAAGAGCCTTACTAGCAACAAAATTAGAACCACACACAGAATGCTTATCAACACTCATAGGCCCATTGGTTCTATCCATGTTGCCATCACATCTACCTCTCATGGAAGTGTTGCAAGCCCTAATGGGACTTACATGGCCTGGAACCTTTTCACTGAGAGGCATGTCATTACTACTCATAGGATGGCCATTTTTTGCTTTGAGATTTTGGCCACCAAGGTTCCCCTCATAGGCTGCCTTGGTATCAACAAGTGAGTTGTCTTCTTGCAAAAATGGTTGGAAGCTAGGATGCACTTGTATTGAGTAGGGAAAACTCCAAAAGTTTTCCCAACATCTCTAAATATGACCCTCATAATCAATGGCATGCATTTTTACTTCCCTTAACGACTTAGGATTCCGCAATCCCACTTGGATTTGCGTATTAATCTCTAAGCCATTCAGAAAGAGCTCACATAGCACATCATCTAGTAATGCACTGGCTCTTCTTGGCCAAAGCCTAAGAGTACTATCAAAGGCTCTAGCATACTCTTTAACAGAAAGATAAGACTCATGTCTAAACTGCATAAGCTACCCTAAGACCTGAATCATAAGGAGCTTCTTTTCATACTCATCTAGAAATCTATCACAAGACTCCTCAAATGATTTGATCGACCCTCTTGGGAGGCTCCGGTACCATTTCCTTGCCTCTCCCTTTAGGGTACTTGGGAATACAAATATCGGATGTATATCGTCGAGCCCACTTGCAATGCAAGTTAGGTCATATTCTCTTAAATGAATCATCGGATCCTCATTTGGCAACCCATAAAACACTGGGAGATCCATATAAAGAGGAGGACATTTAGTCCTCCCCTTTGGGATCAACACTGGGTCATTAAAATCTTCATATTCATCATGATATGGGTCTAGCCTCTTAGGATCTTTAACCTCTTCCATCCCCACCCTTTTCAGTGTAGGGGGGTTAATACCCTCATTGACATCCCTTTTCGCTAACTCACTGAGTGGTCTAGGGAGCCCTATAAGTTTCAACATGTCATTTTGATCCCCTCTTAGAGGATCTTCCATACCTTTCCCTTTAAAAGGAAAGTCCATAACGGGTTTATATAAGAGCTTTTGTTCCTTATCTAAAGCAGATTTATCATTACCACTTCGTAAAACTTGGGAACCATGCCTTTTAAGCAATGGTTTTCCCTTGACAACTAGGGCTTCTAACATCCTTGTGATGCCTACTATGTCGTCATGGTGGCCCATTACATGGGATGTTTCAACCACAAGCATATTCCATCGTATATCAGCACTTTCCCATGGCATTATGGCTTTAGCATGATAACTTGTTGATGCCACGACTACCATAGTTTCCAACATGCTTGTTTCATGCCCTCTACGTTGATGGATGGTTAAACATGATTTCTCTTGGGTAGGGACCACACCAAGGCGAACCTCGGCCCATGCCATCGTATTAGAGGATGGGGTAACCACTAATTGGCTACTCTTTTCATCACATAAATTATCTGCTGCAGAGGACTCATGCTCTACATATCTAACTAAGTCCATTAGTAAGTTTTATATGGGGAAAGCCAAGTTTTTCCATCCTTGAACAAACCCCATTTTATGGATAATTTAGGGTCCCCTTAAACCCTAGATTCGAAAACCGCTACTTATAGGAAGCTCTCGACAAACGCACCACTAATGGGACCTGAAATGGGCTGGCATTGGCTATGGCACTAGCCAGACCTCATGCTCATGACAGACAAACACACCCTTACGGCCTCGTGGACCAGGAGCATCAATCTAATGCTAAAGGACAAACTTCCCTAAAGCCTAATCTATGCGTTTATAGTTTATAGTCCAACATTTCCCTTTCTATAAACTCTTCAGAGCAAGAACCCATACAGATTGGCAATAAATACCACGATAATCACATACATGGGAGGCAACCTCTCGATAGAAACACCGCGGCCCCATTGCAGCTCTCCTACATCGCAAGGATTGGCCCCTTGATGCGCGTCTCAACATATAAAACAAACGAACACACTCCACTCTTCATTTCGAATCCAGGAGATATACCATGTGTCCTTACTTAATAGTCCCTTGGGAAACTGACCCTCTATCCTACGGCAAGGGATAACCTTACACTCTCAATCGTGGGTCAAATTCCTAAGAAAACAAGTGTTATGCAGTCCAGGAGCTTTTCCGTTGATACCATGAACTATGCATAGTGCATAATGTGAACAGTTTAGTGCAAAAATAGAAGAAAATCAGCATTGTGCATCATGCGAAACCAATCTTTTCATGATTTCCCTGCTAGCGTTTATGTAATGAGGAAAGACACCGAGCCTTACGCTCATGCTGCCTTTCCCTTTATTTTAAAACAACGTCCTATAGGCATGATGCAACACATAAACCAGATTTTAATTTATATTTTGACGCTCAACCTCCCCTCTCACCCTACCGTTTAATGTTTTGCACTCCATGATAGGTGAAAGGGTCATTTTATGTGTGTTTCTTTACAAAGAAAGTGATAAACATGAACGGAAACATAGAAATGAGGGTAAACCGAGGCCAACCTCATGCTTTACCTTCATTATATGCTGCACAAACACACATGTAATTTTCAGGAATTTTCATTTTACCGTTTCCTAAATTTCTCCCATTTAAAACCCATTTTCCACCATTTTTTGGTTTTTCCTCTATTTTCTTCAATAAAAAATGACTAAAAATTGAGATTGATTGTGGGATGTGGCCCTTAGGTTCCTTGATAGCAAAATTCCAGGTTTTGTTGGCATTATGTTTCATATTTTCCATTTATTTTGCAAAAACCCCATTTTTACCCCTTAAACAATGTGTTTTTCGGGTTTTATAACATTAATTTCAGCCATATCACTTATGATTTTCTGATTATAAACTATTGAAAATCATAGAAAAAAACATTAGAATGCATAATCAGCCCATGGAAACAATGTTTCATCAACCAAATAGCATAAAAACTCATTTTTTCTTCATAAAAATTGAATTACCGCTTAGGTTTCGTGTTTCGGGATCTCGGTTTTGCTGCGGGATTGTGGGTCAGCCCACATTCAATGTCCAGCATCTTCACAATCGGAAATCTTCATGTCTACATCGACCCGGAAGCAATCTGAATAAGCTTTGCTTCACCGTTCTTCATTTCCTCTTGCATGCAGGAACAGCCCTTTAAGGGAGAGAGAGGGAGGAGAGAGAAAGACTAGATTTCCATCTCTTCATTCCCACAGCCATTTCACGAGCGAAGGGCGGCAATATGCTCAACCCACAGGGGGAAGATCAGCCCCATTGTCGATTGTATGGGTTGCTTTTGGCCTGCAAATCATCATCATCAACATCTTGGCACAAATTTCGGCGTGCTGTTGGCGCCTCCATCTCCATGCTTGCATCACGTTTTTCTTCATCCTTTCATCCAAAAATTAAAAGGAGGGGTCAAAGACTCCAAAAGGCACATCCCATTTTGCCCAAAGTTTGGCCACCCTTTCAAATCTTGACCATGTATCCCGCATTGACTGGCAACTCCTGACATCCTGCACGGCAGCCTAAATAATTATAAAAAATCCACAAGTATCGCTCGAGTGCCTTTTAAAAGCCATCTTTCACTTGGTGCTTAAAATCATCCTAGTTGGAGCTGCCGCCTTCGATGTTGAATATTTTTCCCCTAAATTTTGAATTTTTTGGCAAATTTTAGACACACCCCGAGCTCAAAACTCCGCTCTCACGCCACTAATGGGATCTCAACCAATGGGAACTAGGTCCCAGAATCATATCTTCTCGCTGAATTCAAGCTCGTAATTTGACTTCATAATCCGCCTTTAATCATGTAAAAATAATAATAATAAGTTCAAGGAAGGTTATATTGATGAAAGTCGTAAGTTTTGTCACACTCAATTCATGGAAAGGAATAGGTTATTGCATCCTGCTTTTTACACATTCTCTTGATGGATCAATAGCCAAAAATATGCACGAATCATTCTAGGTATTCAGTTTTGCGATTGAAATATTTACTTCATAGGAAAGTGCATATTGTGAAATTCATGAAAGAATTGCATACAAAATTCATTGTTTGCCAACATACGCGTAGGAAAGATTTAATAGAAGTTCTTCTCAATTCTATTGTCCTACCAATTAGGGCACACTATGCCAAAATAAGGGAATTAAGGTTTCGACCAATTCCCGATTTAAGCGGATCGTCAATTGCCAATTTGCAATTGTGGTTCCAAAGTTGTGCAACACAAATTGGGACGGAAAAATTCTCTTGTTCTTCCAGGAAGGAGAGACTTACACACTAGGGTAAGGACGTCCTAGTGGACTCAGTGCGCAACAACATTTAGGAGTTAGATAGGTAAACTATCTAGGGAAAAATTCCTATGAAGACCTAGTCGATGCTAAGGTCGTTGGAGAGGGCGGATCACCAGTCCATAACTCGAAAAGCACGAATTGAATTGGCATTCGACTATGTAGATTCTTGTTCCTTACAAGCAAAGGTGAACTTAGGAAAAACTCCAATTCCCAAGGTATTGGATCTTGCGGGCTGCAATCGACCTAAGGAAGAATGCTGAGGGTATTTAGGAAAGGAATGTTGTACAAACCACCAAACTTGTCTATGTTTGAAACAATAGGACAATGTTAGCCTTGATCAAATCAGGATCAAGGGGAAGACCGCTTAGATCATTTAAAGGATCTAGAAGAAATTTGTTAAATTGACCTTGCGAAGCCCTAACCCAAAGGGGAGAGTGAACTTTATGGTAGTTGATTTATACTAAGCTTGTTGCTTGGAATTGTTGAAATGGTTTTAACGAAGGTTGATCTTGTTAAAGATGGAAAAAGTGATTGCTAGGCAGAGTGGTTACTTGTTGGATTAGGGAAGGATGTTAGACTGGTTGTTTCAGCTTGTTTGTTTCCGACAGGATACTTAAGGATTGGTTGTGGATTTCGATGAACATCCAAGTGATAATATTTTCATGGCGAGAACTGTAAGGATAAAATTGCCATGGGAACAATGTTAAAATTCAAAGATAGAGACAAGAGTGAAGAGCTGAGTGCTCTCTCCTTGTTCCATTATCTCATAGACCACACACATAACATAAGTGTATACAATAGTACTAAGTTCCGTAGGATCATTCACACTGGGTCTAAGACCACTGACTTATTTAATGTCCCACACTTGCTGATATAGCTGGACACAGCTAATGTCGGTCATATATACTGACAAGAGAATAATGGGAGCTTGATATTCTAATACTCCCCCTCAAGCTCAAATCATCTGATGAACTCCAAGTAGCTATCTAAAACTACTAAACTTAACGTTACCCAAAGACTTGGTAAAGATATCTGCAACCTGTTCATCAGTCTTCACATGCATAAGATTTACTCTCCCTGCAAGAACCATCTCTCTGATAAAATGGTAGTATACCTCTATGTGTTTTGTCCTGGCATGGTATATTGGATTCATTGCTAGGAGTACACTACTGAGATTGTCACATAATAAGGTCACTGGAGCATCCACCTGAATATCCAAATCAGCCATAAGCTTGAGCAGCCATGAAATCTCACATACTGCCAATGCAGCACCCCTGTACTCTACCTCAGTACTAGACAATGCAACCATTGGTTGCTTCTTGCTGCTCCATCTGATCATGCCACTTGCAAAGCCAAAAACATAACCACTCGTAGATTTGTGATCATATGAGCATCCTGCCCAATCCGCATCTATGTATCCAACCAGTTTCAAGAGCTTATCTCTCATATAGAACAGCCCATAATCTACAGTGGACTTAACATATCTCATAATCCACCTAATAGCATCCAAATGTGGCTTCCTGGGCTTCTGCATAAACTGACTTATGAGCCCAACTGCATAACTCAAATCTGGCCTAGTGATGGTCAAGTAGATCAGACTTCCAACCATCTGTGCGTGTACATAGTCACATCGTGAATTTCAGCTCCAGTGCTAATGTCCAACTTGACATTCTGATCAAGGGGTGTATCCAATGGTTTGCATTCAGCCATGCCATACTTTTTCAGCATTTCCATGGCATAATGTTTCTACATCAGCCATAAACCATTTTCAGCCTTGATTACCTCAATATCCAAAAAACACTTCAACTCACCGAGATCTTTCATGTCAAACTCAGATTTCATCATCTTCATTACATGCTGTATGCCCAAGTCATCATTATCAGTGATTATCAAATCATCAACATATATGACTAGCACTACCAAGCCATTGTCAATTTTCTTTGTAAATAGGTTGTGATTAGCCCTACCAACAGTAAATCCCAACCTCTGCAAGTAGTTACTGATCCTAGCATGCCAAGCTCTCGGAGCCTGCTTTAGCCCTTACAATGCCTTTTTCAGCTTGCATACATAATGCTGAAAATTAGGGTGAACATACCCCTCTGGCTGAACCATATAGACATCCTTTGCTAAGTCAGCATTAAGAAATGCATTCTTAACACCCATCTGCTATAATTTCCAGCCTCTAGCAGTAGCCAAAGCAATCACAGTGCATATGGTTTCCATCTTGGCAACAGGGCTGAATGTTTCCTCATAATCAAGTCCATACTGTTGGGCATACGCCTTAGCAACCAACCTGGCTTTGTACCTTTCCACACTGCCATCCAACTTGCATTTGATTTTGTAGACCCATTTGCAACCAATGGTCTTTTTTTCTTCAGGCAGTGGCACAAGATCCCATGTCTTATTTTTAGCCAAGGTATTCATTTCTTCATCCATAGCTGCACATCAGTTCTCATCTTCCATTGCTTCAGCATATGTACCTGATTCTTTGATCTCCATCACTTTTGTCATGTAAGCATAATGCTTTGCAATGTAGCCACTATATGTCAACCTGTCAACAAGGTATGTGACCCTCTGTGAGCATCTAAGCTGTGGTGCACTACTCGATTCCCCTCTCTCATGAGGCAGAATGTACCTGCTCTGCCTTGCGCTAGGCGTATAGACAGTCGGAATACCAAGTTCACTGTCTAAAGTGTCAGTAGACTCATATCCAGAAGTCATTCTACCAGGTGTCATCATCCCAGATACATCCTTAGTAACTTTCTCTTTTCCTTTGTCTGCGACATCATATCTCCCCCTCACTGACATACTGGTGTCAATGGACGGTGAGCTCCTCAATCTCCCTATCCATGGGGATACTGTCTAACTACTAGGTCCTGTCATAGCAATGCTTTGCTGCAAATCAACTATAGATACATGACTGGAAGGCATATCTGATGGCACTGTAGCCAGTGATACATACCAAGAACTCGTATCATCAAAAATAACATGCCTGCTCACCAAGGTCTCCTTGGTAGAGGGATCATAGCATTTGTATGCCTTCTTCTCCTGCGAATATCCAATGAAAACACACTTATGCGCTTTTGGATCCAGCTTCTTCCTTTTTTCATCTGGAATATGCACATAAGCAAGACAACCAAAGACTTTCATGTGACTTACATCCGGCTTATAGCCATACAACTTCTCAAATGGTGTCATCTCATGAATACCTGCAGTGGGAGTCTGATTCAAGTGGCTGTCATAACAGCCTTAGCCCAATAATAGAGCAACATCTTCTTCTCATTCATCATGGCACGAGTAGCTTCCATCAAGACCCTATTCTTTCTTTCAGCTACCCCATTCTGTTGAGGAGTGTAGCTGCAGGTAAGCTGCCTGTGTATGCCATTTTCAGCCAAAAAGTTGTCAAACTCATTTGACACATACTCCCCACCGCTATCCGATCTCAAGCAAGAGATATAACAATCAAATTCCTTTTCAACCTGCTTTTTAAACTGTTGAAAAATAGCAAACACCTCATCCTTTGTCTTTAGAATGTAAACCCAAGTATAGCGTCTGTAATCATCAATGAATGTTACATAATACTTTGAGCCTCCCATGGATGCATTATGGGCTGGCCCCCAAACATCAGAGTGCACTAACTGCAATGGACGTGTACTCTACCTTACATACCTGACAAATGGCAACCTTGACTGCTTACCAAACTGGCAAGCATCGCATACATGACCAATATATATGAATATTGAAACTTGGGTAAACCTGTAACAAGCTATTTTTTCTGCATAATTTGTAGCCTTTGCAAGTTCACATGCCCCACTCTCTTGTGCCAAATTTCTAAATCTCTGATAGTGCCAGAACCATGGGCAAACATAGCTCAATTCAGCTCTGGTAATGTACCATCAAGAGTAAACATTCTGCCATTCCTGTGACCACGAGCTATCAACTTGCATCCATTGCCAAACTCTTCAATAAAATAGCCATGCTTATTGAATCTAACCTGCAAGTTCTGCTCCTCATCTGATCGGCAGACAGTAAGTTCTTCATAATCGAAGGAACATGCAGTACATCATGCAAATTTTTCTTTCTGCCATCATGAACCACAAGAGGCACTTTGCCTTTATGTTCAATCCTATGATGCGTGTCATCACCTGTACAGACATAGCCATGTTTTTCAGCCACCATATCAATGAATCAATCACCATGAGGGGTCATGTGGTTTGATGCCTCTAAATCAATGTACCAAACTACATCATCAGTGCATTTTTCAGCAACTCTGTCTTTTACATACTGCATGGCAAACAATCTATCTCCTGAAGTATCATCTGCCTGACTAGACGTAGCAAAATGTCCATGTTTTTTGCCTTTCTGATTGCCCTGCTTCTTCCAGCAGTCCTTGGCAATATGCCCATACTTCTCGTAGTAATGACAATCCTTATCCTTGTTCGGATTGTCAAATGGACGATGTTGTTTCCAGGAGCCTCTATCTCTAGGGCTAGATCTCCCCCTGCCTCTAAAGTTTCCACCACCTCTTGCATTCGATACCTGCTGGTTATTATTGCCATAGGATGCATTCTGATGGCCTCCTCTGCCAAATCCATAGCCTCTACCACGGTTGCCATGGCCGTGTTGATTGGAATAGAAAATTGCATCCTTGTTTTTAGAACTGCTAGATCCTATAGCCAAGCCAAGCTTAACCTCTTCATGGATAAGCAATGCAACCAGCTCATTAAAATCATGTGTTTTAGCCCTCACAGACACAGAAGTGTCAAACGACTTATACTCAGGCCCCAAGCCATTCAAAGTCACAGCAACCATGTCTTCATCTTCAACTTGTGAACCAACAGATGCCAGCTAATCTGCAATGGTCTTAACCTCCATGACATAATCCTATATAGATCTGCTCTTTCTCTCCATGTTGTTGAACTTTTGCTTCAACTGTATCTTCTTGGCACTTGTGGTTGTGCCATAGTACTTGACCAAAATGTC
This sequence comes from Lygodium microphyllum, assembly GCF_053477565.2. NCBI lineage: Eukaryota > Viridiplantae > Streptophyta > Polypodiopsida > Schizaeales > Lygodiaceae > Lygodium > Lygodium microphyllum. Next base: position 45,647,782 of record NC_141155.1, on the reverse strand, counting down.
CCATGCATTCTTAGGAGAGCTGTAGTTCATTATCTGCATTACCATGGCATCTGAGATACATAAAGAGAGCCAGTGCAAGACTCTACGAGCTCTTTCTGTCCAAGCTCGTTGTAATCGTCTCTGATCAGCCGTAGGTCGATCTGGGAGCTCAGGTTCAGCTTCCGCTCCAGTCACCAACTCCTAGTAGCCTTTCCCTATTAAGAAGTTCTCCATGCAGAACTTCCATATGGCATAATTGTTACTGTCAAGCTTTTCCCCCACTATCTAGGTTATGTTGTCAGTCCTCTCTGCATTAGCCATATTGTACTAGACACTATTTAGTCATTGCCTGACTTCCTGCAAGCCAACAAGTATGACTGACCAAGTTCAATCCTCAACTGTTTGTGACAATTTTTTGCAATTAATTGCAGTAAAAAACCAGGGTATTTCAGCTCAATGACAGCTCAAAATAGTCCATAAACCAGTGGTCTAACTCATAAGTATAACAGTCAATACATATGCTATGGAGCATGCTTCAGCTTAAACTCCTGCAACCTCACTGCCAGGGTAAATACATACAGTCTGAAAACTGTAAACTGTGAGTAACTAGCAGCAATTTCAAGGCCAAAATCAATGTGTATACATGTCATACATGTTCCAAACCCTCCAGAATATCTGCTGGTATATGTGGCAGTCCAGTCATAAGCATATGGGTACAAAACAATGCATATCTAGCAAGTATAAGTGACATAAATCTACTCACAGATTGTATACAACCAATAAATTGTCAAACCAAGATGTATTTCAGCCCAAGAGATCGTCAAACCACATTCATACATATGCCACTCTGTGTACAGGTCAATACATGACCAAACAAGCATCCGCAGACACTCTATCTGTAAGAGGCAATGTCATATAATGCATTCACTGTTTATGACCAGCCAATACCCTATGAATACATTTGTTTTCAGATTCAAAATTCAGTTTTTAAGAGCCTTCAATGCTCATATCAATGCTTATAGCATTCAACTGTCAAGATTGTGGGAGAGAAGGAAGGAGTCTCACTTGTAGCTTTCTTGCTTGCACAATGGGGGAATACACACAAGGGTGGAGGCTAAAAACAATTTTCCTCTTCTTAGTTGTGTAAGCCAAAATAACTCAAGTACAAAGAAATAGAAGAACCCTAGATATGGGTCTCAAACCAAACTCAACTAACTAAGGTGGCATACTAACTGAGCCAAAAACTAGAGTAGATAAGGATAGCTATCATGTAGCTATTATTCAGGGACGGTGTACCAACCGCATCTGCAACTGACAAGTCGGTGACATAAATACACAACGGTCACCCTGGCGTATCACGAGTGGAGCTCGATATCTCAACACTCCCCCTCGAGCACAATCCCAATTCTTGCACACCGAGCAGGTCTCTGAACTTGCGCAGCTTCTCTGCGCCCAATGCCTTCGTGAATATGTCAGCTACCTGATCCTCTGTGCTGACATAAACTAGATCAATAAGACCTAGTAAAACCCTCTCTCGCACATAGTGATAATGCACCTCAATGTGCTTTGTTCTAGCATGATAGACTGGGTTATTTGCCAAGTGTATACTACTCATGTTGTCACAATAAATGACAACTGGTCCATCTGTAGACTGATGCATATCATAAAGTAGCTTATGCAACCAAGCTACCTCACATGCAGCCATTGCTGCACCCCTGTACTCAGCCTCTGTGCTCGACAAGGCAACTGTAGGCTGTTTCTTGCTACTCCAAGTGATTGCAGCACTCCCAAAAGAGAACACATATCCACTGGTAGATCGTCTATCAGAAATACTACCACCCAATCAGCATCAGTGTATCCATGCAACTGTATCTGAACCCCAATCTCATAAAATAGTCCATACTGCAATGTGGACTTCACATACCTGAGTATGCGTCTAGCCGCATCCAAATGTGGTTTCCTTGGAGCCTGCATAAACTGACTTACCAATCCAACAGCATAGCTCAAATCTGGCCTGGTAATAGTCATATAAATCAAACTTCCTACTATGCGTCTGTACATAGTAGGGTCTTCTAGAAGCTCACCTGCATCTGTGCTCAGCTTCACATTCTGCTCCAAAGGAACTGAAATAGGCTTACAGCCTATCATCCCATATTTGGACAGCATGTCCAATCCATACTGCCTCTGCAAGAGTTGTATCCCACTTGGTGATCTAATCACCTCAATGCCCAAGAAATAACGCAGCTCTCCCAAATCCTTCATCTCAAACTTCTGCTTCAATAGCATTTTCACATGAAGGATATCTTCATCACTGTCACCTGTCATAATCAAATCATCAACATAAATGACAAGTAGCATAATACCTTTCTCTATTTTCCTCACATAAAGTGAGAAATCTGCCTTGGAAATCTGAAAGCCAATAGTGACAAGATACTGTCCTATCTTGTCAGACCATGCTCTAGGTGCTTGCTTCAAGCCATACAAGGCTTTCATCAACCTGCAAACAAACTCAAGATGAACAGCATGCACATAACCTGGTGGCTGCTCCATATAGACCTCTTCTTGCAAATCACCATGCAAGAAGGCATTCTTTACATCCATCTGATGTAAAGACCATCCCTTTGATGCAGCCATAGCAATGACTGCTCTTATGGTTGCCATCCTTGCAACCGGACTGAATGTTTATTCATAGTCAATGCCATATGTTTGTGCATACCCCTTGACTACTAATCTTGCCTTGTATCTGTTCAAAGAACCATCTGCATTGTGCTTCACCTTATAAACCCACTTACAGCCAATTGCATTTTTACCTTTAGGCAAAGGTACCAATTCCCATGTAGCATTTGCTTCCAAGGCATCCATTTCTTCATCCATGGCTTTCTCCCATTTTTCTTTTCCCATGGCTTGCTCAAAAGAAGTGGGTTCTGGTTCCTGTATCACTTTGACCATATATGCATAGTGAATGGCTGTAAATCCATCATATTTCAGCCTATCCACAGGATACCTAGCTCTCGTAGACCTGCGCAAAGTAGGTTCACTCCCAGGTGTTCTCAAAACATCCCTGGTTTTCCTTACACCAGGTGTAACAATAGAAGGAATACCCAACTCATCATCAATGCTCTGCTCTGAGCCACTGGATTCACCATCCACATAAGAGTGACCTGCATTCACATCAAACATGGGCTGATCAACCTTCTCTTTTCCTTTTCGTGATACCTGCATACCACTATCTGCATTGCTTTGAGAAGATTCTCCTGATCTCAATCTGCCTGTCCATGGCGAAGAATGTGAACCACTGCTAGAGGACGCTCCAGGTCCACTAATATTTTGTGACTGCTGCTGTGAATTCTGTGCAGCATTACCATTTTGTGCATCTACATCATCAATCACATTTACTGGTTTATACCAGCTACTCATGTCATCAAAAACAACATCTCTGCTCACTGTAGACTTACGAGTAGAAGGGTTATAGCATCTATACCCTTTTTGCTGTGCAGAGAGTAACCAATAAAGATGCACTTCTCAGCTTTTGGATCCAACTTGGATCTCAGCTCATCTGGCACATGTACATAGGCAATGCAACCAAAAATTTTCAAATGAGAAATATCTGGTTTCCTACCAGTATACCTCTCCTCTGGAGTCATTCCATGTATTGCTGCAGTGGGAGTCCTGTTCATTATGTAGACTGCTGTAGCAACTGCCTCAGCCCAATAAAAATCTGGCAAGTCTTTTTCATTGAGCATGGCACGAGATACCTCTCCAATATGCCTGTTTTCCCTTTCTGCAATTCCATTTTGTTGTGGGGTATAACTGCATGAATATTGCTGCTTTATGCCATGCTCCTACAAGAACTTTGCAAACTCATTTGAGAGGTACTCTCCCCCTCCATCTGACCTTAGGCATTTTATTTGCAGACCTGTTTCTTTTTCAGCCATAGCTTTAAGGGTTTTGAAATGCCCAAAAACTTCACTTTTCTTTTTCATAAAATACACCCAAACTTTTCTACTATAGTCATCAATAAAAGTGACAAAATAATGACAGCCTCCAAGAGATGCAGCTTTAGTAGTCCACACATCAGAGTGGATTAATTCCAATGGCTTCTCACTCTCTTGAACATGTCTA